>NC_064923.1:63538446-63841476 GCF_023897955.1 Schistocerca gregaria | reverse complement strand
ACTCCATACAAATACTTTCAGAAACGACTTCCTGACACTTAAACCTATACTCGATGTTAACAAATTTCTCTTCTTCAGAAACGCTTTCCTCGCCGTATCCTCTCTACTTCGACCATCGTTAGTTATTTTGCTCCCCAAATAGCAAAACTCATTAATTACTTTAAGAGTCTCATTTCCTTATCTAATTCCCATAGCATCACCTGATTAACTAATTAGAAGATTATCCAGTTGGAAAAAACATCCGCCCCCCCCCCCCCCTTACCACCACAACTGAATGCTGTTCGTAAATGGCAGCGCAAAAGGTCGAATCATCAGATTAACGTACACATTCGCAGTTAGGGGATCGTAGGATACCCACGAAAATGCTCCCCCTGTCATGCGAAATCACACAACGGATCATACCTCCAGGTGTAGCTCCTGTGCATCTATCACGCAGGTAGGGTGTTTGCAAGCCCTCAATTGGCCTCTTTGTAACCAGCACACGACCGTCACCATCACCGAGGCAGTACCAGATTTCGTCAGAAAACACAGGAGGCCTCCACCGTGATCTCTTGTTACCTCTCGATTAACCCTATTCAAGTCGCAAATGGCGGTGGTTTGGGGTCAGTGGAATGAACGCTCCAGGGCGCCTGGCTCGGAGCTTCCACTTATGTAACCGATTTGCTACAATTTGTTGTTTTACTGTGGATAGAACTGCTGTTCATACTACTGTTGCACATTCAGTACGATGCGCTGGAGCCAAACGCCGGCCACGGTGGTCTTCCCTCTCGACAGTGCCACTTGGCAGTCTGGAGCCCGGCCTACTCGCAACCCTACATTCTCTAAATACCGCTGCCAGCAGTCGTGTACAATATCTACTTTTTTGGCAAGTCTTTTGGGGTGTGCGTACTGTAATATGGTTCAAATGGCTCTGAGCACTATGGGACTTAACTGCTGTGGTCATCAGTCCCCTAGAACTTAGAACTACTTAAACCTAACTAACCTAAGGACATCAAAGACATCCATGCCCGAGGCAGGATTCTAACCTGCGACCTTAGCGGTCGCGCGGTTCCAGACTGTAGCGCCTAGAACCACTCTGCCACTCTGGCCGGCGTACTGTAAGACCTTCGATACACACACCATCAGATTATTTTACTTGTCGCTCTAGCGAAGTAGGCGAGTGTCAGCAATATGTCTCGTGTTCTTATCGGGGCGTATTTATCTTCTGCCGTTAGGTCAGACGATAGAAATGCCACTTGCACGCTTAGAGTAGCAGATTGACTGTGACCAAAATTGACATCTGAATTTTCGTTGGTCTTGGTACGTTAGTTAATCTTATTCTCACATATCTCTGATACTTCACAAAGTGTCTATACATTTATCTTCATAACTATGTACAGGATTATGATTATCTTATTAGGCGGAGACTGAACCTTGACTAAAGACTAATGCAGATTAATGCAGTCTGACTGATCGGATGTCTGTACACTCGTTATAATACGGCGCGCGTTCATGTAGCACTGCGCGAATGTGATCCGCGAGGAGAAAAGGTGCTACGTTAGCAGCGATCCCATTGCCTGCATTACATATTAATAGGCGGATCGGTGGAACCAGAATTTGGTCCGCCTATAAGACAGCGCCATCTCGTAGTTCGGAGACGGACGAGCGCTGCGCCTGCGCTGTTGTGCTTAGCGTGGCGCGCTCTATTGGGAAAGCTGTGTACGCGCTAACCACGCAGAATTACGTACGCAACAACTTTATGCAGAACCACAGAAGGAAAATCCAGCTTCTCGAAGCCCCATTACTTGACCTCATTCAAACTCACTGAGGTACTCGTAATGCGATCTTTGTTTCCTTAAATTCTTGACTAACATCAAATCACCAAGTCCAGTTTCAAAGGTAACCAACACTCACGACCGTTGTAGCACGTTTTTGAAGCAAACCTGATTTTCATCATAGTGGCGCTATAGTACCACTTATGCAACTGGCGTGAAATTTGAATAGACATCATATTTCGTTTATCTTGCTCAGCTGCCGGCCGCGGTGGTTTCGCGGTTCTGGGCGCGCAGTCCGGAACCGTGCGACTGCTACGGTCGCAGGTTCGAATCCTGCGTCGGGCATGGATGTGTGTGATGTCCTTAGGTTAGTTAGGGTTAAGTAGTTCTAAGTTCTAGGGGGCTAATGACCACAGCAGATGAGTCCCATAGTGCTCAGAGCCATTTTTTTTTCTTGCTCAGCTGCTTCTTGGTGTTGCGATTCTCATTCCGTCAGTGTATGTGGGATAGACATATGTCGTATCACATTAGAAGGTGAAACAAAAGATAAATAAAAACAAAATAATTAACCAAAGAAAAGTCTGGCACAAATTTCTGTTTCTGATTCGTCTGTACCTTCTCCAGGCTACGTTATTTTGCACTAAAAACACGCCCTGTGTATGGATATATTTACGTAGAAGACACACATTGCTTGGCTCTTTACCAACCACTACCCTTATCAACATTCCTCTGAGACAAGTCTTATAATAAAAAATAGCAGTAAACTTTCTTACAACATTTGCAGATTTGAATTTCGTTTGCAGCTCTCTCAGAAACATTTATATTCCGTGTTGCACAAAGTTTCAGTTTTAGATAATGTAATAAAGTCACCCAAATTGAACAAGATTTAGAGATCTTCCTGCTAGGTGTACCTCTCGTCACATATACGTAGTTTTCAGTATGATAAAAAAATAAGTTAAATATATTTTAATTTTTTCTGTTAATTATATATACTGCGTTTCATATTAGAATGTTGTGTTCCCAGTTTATCACAGCTTTGCCACAGGAGGCACGAAAGCGGTCGAAGGCGTCCGTCTTCTGGTCGGCTCCTGATCGTTGTCAGAAAGATGCTAGTTTTTGACTACACAAAGGCTTCTATTATTAGGAAAAGAACAACCCGCATTTCTTTACGTACCCAGTATGAATTTTATAATTACCTAAGGGACCTTTAACAATGAACAATCAACAAAAAAATTGCATTTGCAAATGAAATCAATAATAAATGGGGCAACTATGAGTTGTATAGGAGACAAGGAGCGGCCTTCAGCCTACGACCAGGATGCCGCGGTATACTCTGCTGTAGTAAAGGCTATTTGTCATTTATTGAATAATACGACATGGAGGTAAAAAAAGGAAAAGAATAGAATAAGAAATCTGGTCAATATATTCAAATAATTCTCACAAGCAATTAGGGATAGGTTATAAACAGTATAATCTACATAAGTAATTTTCTGACTGTGTGGTGCGATCAGATTTCAGCCTCTCCTGTGCCAACTTCTTGGTTCACGTTTTTGTGACAAGTTGCAGTCATTACGTTTCTCCTTCTTTCGAGAGAATTCTTTCACCGTTCAACATCTTTAGAACAATAACTTGCCGATTTACAGTATCGAACATAAATTACTTGAATTTTATTAATCAAGAACTGTTGTGTGCGCGCTGGCAAGACCGCTCACTTTTATGGCTTAAAGACGACCTTCTTTACGCTTTCACATTACAAGCAGAAGTACGACAAAATCTGAAGAACTACAAAGTTTTTTACCGTCATATGTTTTATTTAGATTAAAGTGGAACGCTCAGTTTAGCTTCTGTTAAAATGTTTCTTTGATTGCGGAATCGATGTACTAGCGTTCGCGCTAGATGCGCATCTTTACAGTTACGTAAATTATGTAAAGCAAATGTCTTTCAAAGAATAGGTCTCATCTCATAAGTTGATCATTTAACACACAACTAAGTGAATGCCTTTCCATGGGTACTCACAGCTTTCATATGACGGAAAGCCCAATAATATTATAAGTTATACAATTGCTCGCTACACGGTGATGACGCTCGACGTCCCTTCCTGATCTTTTCTTTCTCGGCGGTGCAGCTGCGTAACCGCACTGAAACATTGGGCCGTGGTAAAATTCTAAATATGAACTCATAGCCCCCATAAAATGAAAAATATAATTAAATATATTCGCTTCGCCGTCAGAGATATTTTTAACGCGCCGAAATTCCATAGCTCTCGATGGCAGTATCAAACATTCCACTGCTGCTGTGGCACAACCGCAACGTTCATAAATTCGCAGAGCTTACAGCTAACGAGGAAAACTGGAACGAATTTCCCCGTCACACATTGGCTGCTCATATTGATACAAATTGAACGGAACGATTCGGCATCTGTGTCCCGTCGTTTGGAATTCACGGCCGGTTTAGAGTTAATACGAAAAGCGCGCCTCAACAATATGTATGTATGTAGTAGATAACTGAACCGTGTTGCGCATTGTAGATAACGTTCTCGACTTTTACGGACAGTTTCTCGTATCGATGAATGATCCGACATGGATTTTGAATTGAATTTTTACGCAAATTATAACATTTGAGATTAACGGAATAGGAGTCTCGTTAAAGCCAGAATTTGAGCAAGTTTGCTGTAATTTATAGGACGCACTGAAAAGAAAACTAGCTGAGGGTTGTAAAATGAAAGCCGCTGAAAGGATCTTAATATGACTGCCTACGGAGGAAGGTGGGGTTGGTGTAACAGCGCTGAGGTCCCAAAGTCAGTGCTGAAAGGACATGGACTCACAGAAGGGGTCCCTGACACGCCGATTTTAATAGATTCCTATCTTTTTCGCCCAAATTTTCTTCCTCCGTTTCTTTTTCTACAGGGAGGGAGTAATTCTGATTTTTATGTATTTAAGTCTCTTAAGAATTATGTTTCATAGAGTAAATATAATTTTAAAACCTATCCTCTTGAAAAAGCCTTCCTTAACTCTAAATTGCAGCTAACACGCTAGAAACGACTGACTTAAATGTTCTAGAGACATACAAATAGATTACAATTCTCTGTTCCAAAATTCAACAAAGGAACTGATACAGCTTCAATCATAGCAAAACAAAAGAACTCCTAAATGGATTGTCTATTCGATTGCGGGAAAAAGTAAGTGATACTCGTTACAGCTTTTATTACAGTATCCTTCAATATCTCCAAAAAATTTACGATATAACGGATGAGAGCCCATTTTCATTCCTTGTAGCATTTTTATCTACAGGAAGGCATTGAGTTCAACGGTTTTGTAAAGGCTGTAGGGTGGTATTAAACAAGTGAAAATAAGTATTTGCGTAGAAGACCTCTGTGAAGAGGACAGAGATCAACGAGATTTCCTTAGAAGCATTGTGAATTCAAATGGTAATTATGTTGAAAGTTGGCTTAATTTTTTTTTTCTTCAGGACCTGAGCAAGATGTCAGTTAGATTACAAAATTTTGTTGTAAACAAAAAACTAGTCGTCACTCGGATTTTTATTTTGCAAAATCTGGGTACCCTATCGGATACGCATGTGATGTGAGAGCGAGCACTTTTCAAAAACTTTCTCCTCATGTAAGGTGTCCGTAAGATATCGTATTCAGCTTCTGAGCAAAATGTTGTTTGGTTGGCCCTCTATTGGGCTTGTGAACACTGAGGTGAAACGAAACTATATCCTTAGTGAAGGGCTGAGTTTTAAATAATGACAAAGCGTCTAATTAAACTCCAAGGGAAAATGGTTGTGTACTGAGTGAAAACTACTTAACTGAAACAGAATACTGAAGTACTTTACGAAGTTTAAGTAATGAAACACAATGCCTTACTTCAAATATCTACAAAATAAGATACTACTCAAATCGGAAGAAACTAAATATTAATGATTGTCTTCCATGTTCCCTTTAAATTAATCTGATTACTTAGCACAAAGTCTAAAAATTCTGACTGTGTACTGTTTGCTCACAAAAATATAATTGAGAACTGCCCTGAAAGAAAAGTAACTTACCTCTGGCTCGGCTTGCTATTTTGTGGCTGGTGCACTGGCGTTCTCGAAAGCAAACTGAAATCAGGAGATGTAGCAGCTAAAGAAAACTAATGAACTTTCTACTAAATTTTTCTTTTCCTGTCAGAAACAGTCTTTGGCTGCGTGTAGTGTAAGGTGCAACGCTGGCACGATAGAATATTTAAAACTTCAGTAAAATGATGGAGGAGACTGTCCCATTGAAGAAAAGCGTTCTTGAAGAATTAACCTGAGATTATCGTCAAGAAGGAATGTACAATATAGGAAGACTCTAATAACTGCGAAATTCGCCATTACAGAAATTATAGACATTTAAACCAATTGCGTTATTTGTGACATAGTCAAACCAAAGAGAACAAATTAACACTAATCTTGAAGACTCTAATAATTGCGAAATTCATAATTACAGAAATTATAGACATTGAAACCAATTGCGTTATTTGTGACATAATGAAACCAAAGAGATCAAATTAACACTAATCTTGAATTTGATTAGTTATCCAAAGTGCAAAGATTGCCTTTAGTTAATAGTTCTGACAGACAGACTTTACATTCTTTTGCGTGCTTTGGTTTTTGTGAAATATTAATTTAAAAATTTTCTGGTCCATACAGTCAAGAAAACACCTTTACATGCAAGTTTTCATGTCCGTAATAAAATGTTCCACATAAGTTCTCCCAGGTTCACAAACATTAGATCTCCTTCTCTAAAACTCAACTGCTCGCTACTGTGGCTACAATTAAGAATGCTCTAGTTCAGCACAACTGACTGGCGACTATAGATTATATTAGACGGCGAGTCAAGGATGTTATCCATCACACGTGCTGCGCGGTCTTGCATCTTCGTCCCACTACGATAAAAGTGAAATATTTTTCAATAGCAGAAAATATATGAGCACCTTACACTTGTTTCTGGCGACCTCTTCTTACAAGAAGTCATTCGTTCCCTTGGCATAGTGCTGCAGATGTACCAGAGAAAGCCTGATTCGACATGATTCTTGCGCTATTTGAAGACTGTGAGGCACCGTATCGCGCACAATCTGAGAAATTTCAATCAGCTCTTAAGATGGCGTGAATACTTCCGAGCCGGTCGCTGTGGCCAAGCGGTCGTAGGGGCTTCAGTCTGGAACCGCGCGACTGCTACGCTCGCAGGTTCGAATCCTGCCTCGGGCATGGACGTGTGTGGTGTACTTAGGTTGGTTAGGTTTAAGTACTTCTGAGTTCTAGGAGACTGATGACCTGAGATGTTCAGTCCCAAAGTGCTCAGAACCAATACTTCCGACGCTCAGCGCTACTCTGCGGAACTGGCTACTACCGTACCTCGCCGGTCATCAATACTGACGACGTCGACCTGAGTGAATCTAGCATCGGTAGTGCGGTTGTGGTGTACCATTGGGCCCTATTCTATATCGTTCATATCGATCAATGCAGTAGATTAGTCTCGGTAGTGGCGTCATTTTCGGTTCTTTACCCAAATTTTCTATTCAGTCATCTTCTGAGACCTGTCACCGAAGAGTCCTCCCGCCGATTTTTCGACAACTGTACCGAGAGGTTTGGACTTCGCTATGGTCCTGTCGCTCGGTTAGCTATGGTTTATTTACAGCTATAAATTGTTATTTTAAACATATTCACTGGTTTTAGCTTTGATTGATGATGATGATGTTTGGTTTGTGGGGCCCACAACTGCGCGGTTATCAGCGCCTGTAAAAATTTGCAACCTTTGCAAGTCCATATTCGCACTTTCATGAATGATGATGAAATAATGAGGACACACAAACACCTAGTCATTTCGAGGTAGGTGAAAAATCCCTGACCTCGCCGGGAAGCGAACCTGGGACCCGGTGCTCCGAAAGCGAGAACGCGACTGCGAGGCCACGACCTGCGGACTTGAGATTTGGATTTAGTGGTTATGTTACTAAAGAATCACCACAGGACACGTCCGGTAGGAAAGTGAGTTCATAATAGACCACTTTATTTTGTTAGAAATTTGGTTCGGTTAGGTTGTTACTTTGTATTATCATAAAAATCCGTTTTCGATTAATATTCCCTCAAAATACATGTTGTTTTTAAACAATTAAGAGTTAAGATCATTAAACATCAAGACATCGTCTCTGCTCACATGTAAGTTATTCCATGATTGTGATTTGAAATTACTAGTGACTTCACGTACTCTTTTCCTCAAATGGTCTACTTAGTAATAACTGAAACGCGTTTAAAACTTGTAAGTAACAATGCAAGGGTGTTATGCGAAGTTCGATACAGGAAACTTTCCCAAATTTCATGCATTTACGGGTTACGACCACATTATTCGGCAACGAAGCACGCCTGCGTATCTCTCTCCATTGGATTTACACGAAACAAAGCTCCAACCGCCTATGAGCTGTAGTATCGAAGTTGGTAAGGCAACGAACTGCTGTGGTTAACGACGCAGGTTCGTATACCACTGGATGAAAGCATTTTTTTTCCCCTTTGTGTTTGCAAGACATTCTGAGATTTGGTTACTCGTTAAGGTTAACTATTTTCCTGAAGTATTCGTTGTAATTTAAATGTAAGAACAAGCTTTCTCGTTAGCGAGTATCTCTGATTTCGTGACTACCCTATGGTTAACAACTGAAAGATGAAATTGCTGTGAAACTGACAGTGACATTTATACTACTTCTTGTCACAAATAATTCCCCATGTTTTTCGGAATACATAGCGATTTCCAAGAGTGTTCTGAGACAGGAATCTAAGAGAAAAACCTAAATTACTGCGTATGAAACTAGCAGCAATCGTCTTTATACTCTAGCTTCTCACAAATATTTATCTGCGATCGAATCGTTAAAAACAGCAGACAGAGATGAAAGGTTTCTCGCCACAGTATTTTCAGACTATACCACCATATATGAAACATTTTGATTCATCAGATGCATGTTACAAGCTACAACAAACTTCTATAGCTGCACTCGCAACACGCTCTCGAAAAGGAGATTTTTTAATTTTTTTTTGAACAAAATCGTTGATGTATCTTATAGGTAAGTAGGCTGCTTCATCATTTGGATCTCTAGGAGCGAGCTACAACCACATTCTATTCATCTTCCTATTCTTTGACTCTCTTATACAATTTTTCGGGTATGTGGAGATGTGTTCTGTCTATGCAAATTACTGAAGGCATCTTATTCCCGTAAGCATTGCACTTCTTTTATTTGTGAAGCACCATGACGAATAAAGGAAACAAAACGCGAATGGCAATAAAGAAACTGCCTTCAATTAGTTGCATAGACGGAACGTACCTCCATGAATTCTGAAGCAACGAAGGAAACGTGGAAAGCAGAAAAAATGACGATTTTTTCGTTTCTTTCTGCAGATGTAATTGTACAATGTGGTACTACACTCCATTCCTAACTCATATTCCGAAACGTAAAATCCAAAGCAAGATGTCAATGTGAATGAGAATAAAATTACATAATGTACATTTACTACTTTTTCCAGAACATAGTCAATATTCTATCGTTATCATGCATTCATGGAAGCCCATGGTCAGCGAAATTTGAACATTATTAAGTACTCTAACCACACTTTTCGGCACTGTGACAAATAATGGCATGTCCGTGTGTGCTGCTAGCAGCTTCGAGTTCGTGCCACGGTGACGCTGCAGTGCGCATGCGCGGAACTGAGGCAGATTGCTTTTCATTCGTTGGCGCGAGGAGAACTGACAACAGCGTTTCGGTTCACTAGTACCTTTCGGCGTCGCCTTCGAAGTGATTACTGAACAATGTTGGAACTTTGTTTCCAAAATAGGACTGTTCGGTGCCCTCGCGTACCGATCCGATCGTCAAAATGGCGGAAAGATACAGAATACGGCCCAAAGCCTTGGACTTTTTGCCGACGACACCTGTCGCTTCTTGACTCGCTTGTGCCGTACTCTCTGTGCTCTAGAGTGATTCATCGACGCATTTCCGCCCCCACACAGCTTCCACTGCCAGGTATCGCATTACACCATTATCTCGTCTTTTAATACCTCCATTTCTCGGTTTTCACCATGACAGGAAGAAGTGGACCACTAAGGCTACAATGAAGTCTAACTGTATTTGGAGACTGTAATAGCATTTCGTGCTTTATGTAAGCACGTTAGGCCGTAGTAACGACAGGTAAGTAACAATTCAAGACAACAATGACAAATATTTTTGTCGTTTTGGAAAGTACAATCGTTCACGAAGGGCAAAGATAGTGGAGTACCACAGTGGTGACAGTTACTGTCTATGACGATGATGAGCACGTATTCTCGGTTTAATAAGTACTTTAAAAAAAAGAAAACAAATAAAGTGGTATTTGTAGTACGATAATATAAAAAAGGAGTCTCATATTCATGATAATTAAAGTTCGTAAAATGTATGCTTGAAGTTGGGCATCCATGAAGGCTCTTTTGCCTATTATCGTTCCAAGTCTATTCTATGTTAGAATTTTCCACATGTAACAAGTTTTAGTGCAAAAGCAGTGTACGAGGTGTGATTGGAAAGTTTTAAGAATTGATCCACTACTGCTTACAGGTTTGGCAGGCAGGTACACGGAGGGTGGGGAGTGAGTCATTGCCTTGTCCTTGAACGACCTCTGACAGGAAACTGCGATTTCCTTTTTCATTTCGTTGTGGCAGCTGGTTGACGCCGCATCTGACGGGGCTTGTTGCCCGATTCTGTCTGTGTGAAAATGTACGTAAAAACGGAGCAGCGAGTTTGTGTGAAATTTGGTTTTAAAACCAGGAAACCATGTTGTGAGACTTTCAAACTATTAAAAACAGCTTTTCGAGATAATTTTATGAGCCATTAATATGTTTTTGTCTGATTCGATTTAAAAGTGGCCGCGACTCATTTGAAGATGAACGCCAGTCCGGCCATCCTTCCACCTCAAAAACGAATGAAAATGTTGTATTGCTGCGCGCTTTTGTGCAGTTTGATCACAGACTTAAATTAGGGAGTTTGCTGATGAACGTAATTTAAGTTTTATGCAGTTCAGTCAACTTTAACTGAAGATCTGAACATGCATCAAGTGTCGGCCAAATTCATTCCAAAAGTGTTGTCAAGTGGTCAGAGACAATACCGATTTGAAGTGTGCCAAGAATTGATTAACCGGACTAAAAGTGACCTCGTATTTGTTAAACAGGGTAATTACAGGTGACGAATACTGGGTATATGGATATGATCCTGAAACAAAAGTGCAGTCTGGAAGACTCCAGATTCACCAAGACCGAAAAAAGCATGTCAAAGAAGGTCGAAGGTGAAGACAATTTTGGTGATTTTTTTTTCGATTCTGCCGCTATTGTGCAACATAAATTTACCCCTGGAGGACAGACAATTAACCAGGAATACTACAAATGTGTCCTTGAGCGTTGGCGTGAACAGGTTCGGAAGAAAACGCCTGCACTGTGGAAAGACATGAGTTGAGTGCTACACCACGACAATGCTCCGGCTCATCGTGCCATCTCCATAGTTAAATTTTTTGCCAAATTCAAAATTCCTGTGCTTCCACAGCCGCCATATTCCTCTGATTTGGCCACTGCGGACTTACACCGGTTCCTAAACTGAAATTTTCACTGAAGGGCAAGCCATTTGACTCCATTGAAGACATTCAGACAAATAGGAGAACGTCCTTAACACAGTTCTGTAAAAAAAAATTATTCAGGAAGGATTCCAAAGTGGAAACACCGTTGGAGCCGGTGTGTTCAGTCAGAAGGGGACTATTTACAAGGAGATACATCACAGTAGCATGTAAGTACCAACATTGTACAATTACAACCCAATTCTTAAAACATTCCAATCACACCTCGTACAGAGTCAGAAGCCGGTTAACAGGCCTTCCTAACGATTCCCCACCCATCCTTGCACAATACGTATGTGTTGAGGAAAGTGGATGTTGAGAAATAATATATATATATATATATATATATATATATATATATATATATATATATATATATATATATATATATTAATTGATGATATATAACTAGTCTCACAAGCTGCGATATGGTCACGATTTGAACAATGACCCGAATGTAAAATAAATTTCCTTTACTTCAAGTCTATGGTCACAAATTTTTTGTCATCGGACTACCGGTTACGATCTACAATGACTATCTATAGATCTGGTTTGTTAGCACATGTTTTTATAAGACGGATCTGAAGATAGTCATTATAGACCGAAGCCGGTATTCTGATGCCAAAAAATTTGAGACCATAGATGTGAAGAAAAGGAAATTTAATGCTGATATAATTCCGAGGTTTTAGTACTTGCATATTCATAGTTTTCACAAATCATACAATTTCATCTTTCCTTCCTAAGCGTTTTACTGTAAATTTTTAACAAATCAAGATACATCGCTGTGATACGAAATTTTTCGAAACATTCTGGAATTCTGACATTTGTGGGACGCCGTCCACAGTGCTGCCCTCTCTTACTCACTATCTTTTCTACTATTTCCCCTGTAACGACAAACCTGGCGTATCTAAACTTGAGCATAAGCTCGTTCCAAACGTTTCCGACTTTTAAATATAAATTGGTGGTGAGTAACTAAGGTATTTTTTCAGAAAAATGTTTTAGATTCGGGCAGTTATTTAAAACTTTTTCAAGTCTGAAACGCTATTCCTATTAGCATATTACCTTAACTTGATTAACTTTGTATTTCGACACACGTATGAATTCAGAGAAGGTTTCGCAGATATAAGATAACAGTCACCGAAAGACGCAACCTCCACCAATACTAGCAGACACATGAATTCTACCCAACACCCGTAAAAGTAACGACACACTTGCTGTCGCGACGAAGTAAAATATCAAATAAACTCTGCTTGCCCAAACCATGAACAGTGAAATTTTAACAAGCCAAGGAACCAGCTTGAACAAAATAAATACGTAAAACGCGCTTTGAAATGTAAAATACAAATAAAATCACGGGAACGAGTGCACGGTTCTGTGTCAGCAGGTATAGAGATTCCACAAAAGCAACTTATGAGAAACGTTTGCGTATTTTTCCTTTTACCTTGTATTTGAAAGTACTAGAGGACTCCAGCGCAGTGGTCTTAAGAAATCCTAATCCTTCAAAGGCAGGAAAAAAAGTGTTACGGATTGTCTATATAAATAAAACTGTTAATGTTCGTTCGTTCAAAATCGTAAATCAGCAAAAATTCTTCACCGATTGCTCCGAAAATTAGGCACAACGATGTATTCAAATACGCGTTTCTTATAAATACACATGTTTTAAATATATGTAATATATAAACAAAAATGTGTACATCGGGGAAAGGTTATTACTAAATATCTCGAAAAGTTCCTGGCCGATTTACTGCAAATTTTTACGCAATGCTCTAATGAACACAAGGATGGACGTAAGCTACAAGCTAACCTGCCAGAACATCATGTCAAAGATATACTACCGATATACGCCCGTCCAGGTGATGGCAGCGTCACATGGCGAGGAATGACTGCTAGTCAGACGCAAGCACTCTGCGCGTAGAACCAGTGACGGTGCTAGTCTTGTGTAGAATGGGGCAGACGTACGATCCATCTTAGTTTGAGCGAGGGCAGATCGTGATGGCCCTGAGGCTCGGCACAAGCATTTCGGAAACTGCAAGATCTGTCGTTTGTTCGAGGAGTGCTATAGCAAGTGTTTTAAATACGTGGTGAAACCAAGGCGAAACCACTCCCAGACGTAATGGAATTGGGCGGCCACCCATTATTACAGTTATCGGACATCGGAGCCTGGGCAGACGGGTAAAACAGGACAGGCGTCGAATTGTGGCGGAACTAAAATCAAATTTTAATACTAGGCCGAGTACAAGAGTGTCTGAACAGACGGTGCACCGAACACTCCTAGCGATGCACCTCGCAGCCGACGACCCACGCGTAAACACTACGACGTAGGCAACTACGACTGTAATGGGGACGTCGCAGTGCCTGCGCGCGAATCCGTCCACTTGCAGGAGACGGGCTCCGTGAAATCTCTACTGAGGGACAGAGACAAGCTGGCGGCAGCTCCGTTATGCCCTGGGGAACATACACGTGAGCACCCAAGGGTCCTGTGGAGTTTGTGCAAGGCATTACGACGGCCAACGAGTGTCATAAACGCGTTGCACACCACGTACACCTCCTCCATGACGATCATGTTTCCCGACAGCAGCGGCACTTTCCAACAAGATAATCCCTCATTTTACAAGGACCATGGTGTCAGAGCTACAGTGACAAAGAACAAGGCACAAGTTGAGAGAGTGGGAGGAAAATGAGATGGAAAAATAGATGGCGTGAAATGGACACAAAAAGCGGAAAGTAAGAGATGGCTAGAGAGAGGGGGAAGAGGTGATGGAGAGATAGAGAGAGAGGGAGGGAGAGAGAGAAAGAGAGAGAGAGAGGGAGAGAGGGAGAGAGAGAGAGAGAGAGAGAGAGAGAGAGGGTGAGGGAGGACACGATGGACATTGAAACCGGAAGGCGGTGATGGACAGTGAGAGGGGGGCTGTAGGAGATGGAGAAAGAGGAGGGAGGAGATGATGCCTAGAGACCGGGGGAGAATGAGGTAAAGACGTATACCCAATTCCCATACATATTAGAAACGTGTCGTTTCTGTTTTTGTTTTTTCCATTTCACAGACTGAACCACGCCAGTGCACGGTTGGTAACAGATAGGCAGTGATATTTCTTAAACACCACAGGAACTGCTCGTTTAAAACACGGCTGTAATTGACGCTGTCCGTGCATCCGAGCAAAACACTGTGAAGGGAATTGCATGGAGCGAGCGTTTGAAGTCAGGTAACTCTGCTCACAGCGACTCATAAAGCTCCTTCCTTGCTTTCAGTGGCCTAAACAACACAGAAACTGGACAGCAGCTGAATGATGAGAGGGGCAGATTATTTTCTCAAGAGTAGATCCCCTCCACGCCCGCAGTAGTATGGTACCTATCACAGTCATCTACTGTCACTCAAGAACTGCACAGCTAATCACATCGAGAAGATCACAGGATGTGGCAGTGCGGTAGTTTCCGTATCTCTTGGTAAGATTATCCATTTCTACTGTCAGTCAGGAGATACAAGTTACCGAAAAGCGACAGAAAAAATAGCACAGTTAAGGGCAGAGGGAATGAAGCGCCATGGCCAGATCCATAAAAAAAAATACTTCCACGATAGTCTACACGGGCACTAAGTGCAGTAGCGGATTTCTTGCTGCGACAGATCGTGCAGTGGTAGATTCTGTTAGAAGCAAGTATCATGTACCCCGATAGCATTGTCATAGCCATCAGTTCGTCATAAAGAGGTCAGGCGAATCTGTGCAGCAGCGCAATATGTTGCTTGAGGGTAGCTTCTGACGCCCTTCGTCAGTGACTGACCGCGTTATAAGACCAAAATTGGGTGCAGCTTCATCCCCCAGTGTCTTCTTGCAGCTGCTGGCGATGATAGCTCCCATCGGTCGCTTGGCAAAACAGTGAAGCACCGGCGGCGCAGTATCGTTGCTGATAGGAATGTCTGGCTGCTATTTCTACACCGTGGATCGGCCATTGGATGTAAACATGCTCCATGAGCAGCGCCTATTAGACGGAGGGGGTCCGACAGCAGATCAGTTCCAGTCACTGCACCATGAACGAAGTACACAACTCGTGTTGTCTGTACTTCAACCATGCCTAGACGGTCAATACAGCGGTTCGATCGCATCTGCATTGTTACGTTGTGCAAGAGGGCTCTCAACAAGGGAAGAGTCCTGGCGTCTCGGAGTGAACCAAACCGTTGCTGTTCGTACGTGGAAAAGATGCAGAGAGACAGGAACTGGCGATGACATGCCTCGCTCAGGCCACTCAAGGCTTACTACCCCAGTGGATGACCGCTCCCTACGGATTAGGGCTTGGAGGACCCTGACAGCAACGCCACTATGTTGAATAATGCTATTCCTGCAGCCACAGGACGTCGTGTTACGACTAACATGGTACGCAATAGGCTGCATGATTCGCAACCTCACTCCCGACGTCCATGGCGAGATCCATATTTTCATCGACGACACCACCCAGCGCAGGACAGACGGGCCCAACAACACGCCAAGTGGACCGCTCAGCACTGGCATCATGTCCCCTTCACCAATGAGTGTGGCATATTCCTTCAACCAGATAATTGTCAGAAACGTGTCTGGACGCAACCCGGTCAGGATGAACGCCTTAGACACACTGTACAGCGAATGCAGCAAGGTGGAGGTTCCCTGATGTTTTGGAGTGGCATTACGTGAGGCCCACGTACAACGCTGGTGGTCATGGAAGGTGTCATAACGGCTGTACGATACATGAATGCCATCCTGCGAGGGGAAGTGCAACCATATCGGCAACATATTGGCGAGGCATTCTTATTCTTGGGTGACAATTCGAGCCCCCATCATGCACATCTTGAGATTGACTTCCTTATGGATAAGGACATCGCTCGACTAGAGTGGCCAGCATGTTCTCCAGACATGAACCATATCGAACATGGCTGGGATAGATTGAAAAGGGCTGTTTATGAACGATTTGGGCCACCAATCACACTGAGGGATCTGCGGCGAATGAGGAGTGGGACGCTCTGGGCCAACAGTGCCTTGATGAACTTGTGGATAGAATGCCACGACGAACATAGGCATGGATCAATGCAAGAGGACTTGCTACTGGGTATTAGAGGAACTGGTGTGTGTAGCAATCTGGACAACCACCTTCGAAGATCTCGCTCTATGGTGCTTTCTTTTTGGTCATTAGTCTACTGACTGGTTTGATGCGGCCCGCCACGAATTCCTTTCCTGAGCTAACCTCTTCATCTCAGAGTAGCAGTTGCAACCTACGTCCTCAATTATTTGCTTGACGTATTCCAATCTCTGTCTTCCTCTACAGTTTGTGCCCTCTACAGCTCCCTCTAGTACCATGGAAGTCATTCCCTCATGTCTTAGCAGATGTCTTATCATCCTGTCCCTTGTCCTTATCAGTGTTTTCCACATATTCCTTTCCTCTCCGATTCTACGTAGGACCTCCTCATTCCTCACCTTATCACTCCACATAATTTTCAACATTCGTTTATAGCACCACATCTCAAATGCTTCGATTCTCTTCTGTTCCGGTTTTCCCACAGACCATGTTTCACTACCATACAATTCTGTACTCCAGACGTACATCCTCAGAAATTTCTTCCTCAAATTAAGGCCGGTATTTGATACTGGTAGACTTGTCTTGGCCAGAAATGCCTTTTTTGCCATAGCGAGTCTGCTTTTGATGTCCTCCTTGCTCCGTCCGTCATTTGTTATTTTACTGCCTAAGTAGCAGAATTCCTTAACTTCATTGACTTCGTGACCATCAATCCTGATGTTAAGTTTCTCACTGTTCTCATTTCTACTACTTCTCATTACCTTCGTCTTTCTCCGATTTACTCTCAAACCATACTATGTACTCATTAGACTGTTCTTGATCGTCCACTCTTATTATTCCCCCTTGGTTGTTGTACATATTGTATAAGACCCGTCTCTCCCTATAGCTTACCCCTACTTTTTTCAGACTCTTGAACAGCTTGCACCATTTTATATTGTCGAACGCTTTTTCCAAGTCGACAAATCCTATGAAAGTGTCTTGATTTTTCTTGAGCATTGCTTCCATTATTAGCCGTAAATTCAGAATTGCCTCTCTCGTCCCTTTACTTTTCCTAAAGCCGAACTGATCGTCACCTAGCGGATTCTCAATTTTCTTTTCCATTCTTCTGTATATTATTCTTCTAAGCAGCTTCGATGCATGAGCTGTTAAGCTGATTGTGCGATAATTCTCGCACTTGTCAGCTCTTGCCGTCTTCGGAATTGTGTGGATGATGCTCTTCCGAAAGTCAGATGGTATGTCGCCAGACTCATATATTCTACACACCAACGTGAATAGTCGTTTTGTTGCCACTTCCCCTAATGATTTTAGAAATTCTGATGGAATGTTATTTATACCTCCTGCCTTATTTGACTGAAAGTCCTCCAAAGCTCTTTTATATTCCGATTCTAATACTGGATCCCCTATCTCTTCTAAATCGACTCCTGTTTCTTCTTCTATCACATCACACAAATGTTCACCCTCATAGAGGCTTTCAATGTATTCTCTCCACCTATATGCTCTCTCCTGTGCATTTAACAGTGGAATTTACGTTGCACTCTTAATGTTACCACCGTTGATTTTAATGTCACCAAAGGTTGTTTTGACTTTCCTGTATGCTGAGTCTGTCCTTCCGATAATCATATGTTTTTCGATGTCTTCACATTTTTCCTGCAGCCATTTCGTCTTAGCTTCCCTGCACTTCCTATTTATTTCATCCCTCAACGACTTGTATTTCTGTATTCCTGATTTTCTCGGAACGTGTTTGTACTTCCTCCTTTCATCAATCAACTGAAGTATTTCTTCTGTTACCCATGGTTTCTTCGCAGCTACCTTCTTTGTACCTGTGTTTTCCTTCCCATCTTCTGTGATGACCCTTTTAGAGATGTCCATTTCTCTTCAACTGCGTTATTCCTTATTTCTGTATCTATAGCGTTAGAGAACTTCAAACGTATCTTGTCATTCCTTAGAACTTCCGTATCTCACTTCTTAGCGTATTGATTCTTCCTGACTAATGTCTTGAACTTCAGCCCACTCTTCATCACTACTATATTATGATCCGAGTCTATATCTGCTCCTGGGTACGCCTTACAATCCAGTATCTGATTTCGGAATCTCTGTATGACCATGATGTAATGTCATTGAAATCTTCCCGTATCTCCCGGCCTTTTCCAAGTGTACCTACTCCTCTTGTGATTCTTGAACAGGGTATTCGCTATTACTAGCTGAAACCTGTTACAGAACTCAATTAGTCTTTCTCCTCTTTCATTCCTTGTCCCAAGCCCTTATTCTCCTGTAACCTTTTCTTGTACTCCTTCCCCTACAACTGCATTCCAGTCGCCCATGACTATTAGATTTTCGTCCCCCTTTACATACTGCATTACCCTTTAAATATCCTCATACACTTTTTGTATCTGTTCATCTTTGGCTTGCGACGTCGGCATGTATACCTGAACTATTGTTGTCGGTGTTGGTCTGCTGTCGATTCTGATTAGAACAACCCGGTCACTGAAGTGTTCACAGTAACACACCCTCTGCCCTACCTTCCTATTCATAACGAATCCTACACCTGTTATACCATTTTCTGCTGCTGTTGATATTACCCGATACTCATCAGACCAGAAATCCTTGTCTTCCTTCCACTTCACTTCACTGACCCCTACTATATCTAGCTTGAGCCTTTGCATTTCCCTTTTCAGATTTCCTAGTTCCCCTACCACGTTCAAGCTTCTGACATTCCACGCCCCGACTCGTTGAACATTATTCTTTCGTTGATTATTCAGTCTTTTTCTCATGGTAACCTCCCCCTTGGCAGTCCCCTCCTGGAGTTCCGAATGGGGGACTATTCCGGAATCTTTTGCCAATGGAGATATCATCATGACACTCCTTCAACTACAGGCCACATGTCCTGTGGATACACGTTACGTGTCTTTAATTCAGTGGTTTCCATTGCCTTCTGCATCCTCATGTCGTTGATCATTGCTGATTCTTCCGCCATTAGTGGCAATTTCCCACCCCTAGGACAAGAGAGTGCCCTGAACCTCTATCCGCTCCTCCACCCTCTTTGACAAGGCCGTTGGCAGAGTGAGGCTGACTTCTTATGCCGGAGGTCTTCGGCCGCCAATGCTTTTTTTATGGTGCTACAACATGCATTGTGTGGTTTTCATGATCAATAAAAAGGGTGGAAATGTTCTTTATGTTCATCTCTATTAAAATTTTCTGTGCAGGTTACGGAACTCTCGGAGCCGAGGTGATGCAGAACTTTTTTTTTTGATGTGTGTATTTGGTAAGGAGAGTAGAACGCAGCAATCAGCATAATCGCATTTTCGCAGATTGGTTGTCATGGGGCCTAATCATTAGTGGCTTCAGCTGGACTTGTTATACCAAAAGAAATTTTTAGACTCTTCTGCTCTCCAATTTTGTGTGATTAAGTAGGACAGAAACAGTGTTAGACGATAATACAGTGATGTCTTCATAGATTGTCTTATTTAGCGTCCGGTATGCTTAATTACAGGATTAAATAGGTATTTTGGTAGTAATGTAAAAACAGCAGCACGAACGCTCAAAAAAAAAGTATCAGTTTCATCTAAAAAATGAGCACAAAGTGACTGAGACTAATGTACCTCCATAGAAAGTACTAGACGCTTCTACGAGCTCGTAGGGAATCGATTTACTGCAGCTAAGGCGCCAACAACAGATTCATAGATTGGTCAACAGCAATAAATCATATCTCAACCTACTGGAGAGACTGCACGTTGTTTAGTCTTTATGTGTGTTTTTCACTTTATTGGTAGGTCTGTTATAGGCAGAGCCAAATATTCAAGGTATAAGACAGCAAGAAAATTAAGGGCATAATCCAATACAGTATATAAATACGTTACGAAAACGTAACGCAAGTAAACCTGGATTAAGTTAATAAGCTGTCAAAATCTAACCAAACTGTAAAACCTTACGGAAAATCAGCAAGACACCGATGCATTATGCACATACGTTATGTACAACTTAAGGTTGTATTGTAAAACGACAATAACTCTGAAATAAGCTATTAGTACGAAATAACAATAAAGTTGATGCAGCTAACAGGAAATACGAAACTAAAACCTCGTCTGAACAGGACTTGAACTTGAAGGGCGCAACGCTACCCACCAACCACCGTTCACCCTCAGCCCACAGGCGTCACTGGATGCGGATATGGAGGGACATTTGCTCATCACACAACTGTCGAGGCCGTTGTCAGGTTTAGTGACCGGAGCTCCTACATTCCCAATCAAATACCTCCTCAGCTGGCTCGCAGGCCTGAGTAAATCGTCATTGCCAAGCCCAGTAGCACAGCTGTCAAGGTTAAGCAGGTAACATTAAATAACTATTCATCAAAATGCCATACTTTGAGCTATATTTGCTCTCCCTACAATGCGGAAAATACTCAGAACACTTTTATGATCAGGACCAACACTTGCAACGTGTCGAGGACATAGCACAGGTGCTGCTCATTGTCAAATACAACAGTGCCACCATCAGGGTTGGCTAGCTTCTGTATTTATGTTCAAGCATGCGTTTCTCGCGATGTTTTCCACATTATTGTCCACCTACTGTACATAAGAGCAACATCTTGATCAGACATACGACCGTAGCTGCGTGTTCGAGCCCCAAAAAGTTTCCCAAGGGCGCTCTTAAAACCAGAAACGTTGACTTTTATTGTTTAGTTAGGCATTTGCCAAACAAAAAGCAGAATGTGTACCTCTACTTTCTTCAGCTGACATTCCCGTACACATCAAAATGTCATTCTGTATAAGTCACGTGCAGGAGAGGTCGAATAAAATTACCGCTGAAAATATTGCAAGCACGTTAAGATGGGCAAACCAACGTACGTCACCAGTTGGGTTGCCTATGTTACGGTGCATGGAATTTTTTGCGGGCAGTTAGTATTTTGCTCTCACCGTAGCTTCAGTAAGCGCATCAAACACACTGATTCGAAAATGAATCAGTACGTTACCTTCAGCGAGAGCGGTATTAATTGGTGATTTTGCCTCTACATCGGTACAAAAAACTGATGCTTTTTCGCGGCGCAAGAAGCCCATCAAACACGTGTCATTTATTCAGCAGCGTCGGGACTGCAATCTGCGCCCAGGGCGGCGATTACTAAGCCATTAGGGAAGTGTGTGCTCTGACAAGCCGCCGGCCTTCGCCGAGTGATCTGCGAGCATAATTCACTCCAACCACTCGACCCCCTTCCCCACCACTCCCCCACTGATTGCTGACGCGACGCCTCTGGGACACGATAAACACGCTCATTAGGCCTGCGTGCCGGGATGCTAGCACGTCACAGATTGCTGCTTACTTATGATAAGCCCGTTCGAATTAGTTGATGCAAAACACATGAGCCGCCGAAGCTGCCCAGATGAAAGCGCAAATTGTTAAAGAGGACGCGAGCCCACAGTACAATTACGTCAGCAGCTACTTCCATATTATCCCGTCGAACGGCAAGACGTAGTCAACGGCGTGGAACTTTCTTTTTTTTCGCGAGATTTCGGGGATTTGTTGACAAACGTGAAAGTGATTTCAAAATTAAATATCTGGCGCGTAATGATTCTTACGGTCTTTAAATAACGTAAATGGGTCGTGAGAGTTTGTGATACTTTTCTGCACGTAATCGTGAAATAAAGTCTTTTGGTGTCGTGCCTAGTCGACGATCATCGTAACTTTAGCGTTTGTTTCAACTACATCCTGTCACCAACAGAAAATAGTTGCAGCGGTATTACATGGAGCTAAGCAAACTACGATCCAATTTGCAACAGTCGCTGTATGCAATAACTTAAGTAGCCGCGAAACGACCGTGTATCCCGGTCATCAATGATAGAACAGAAATATTATATTTCCACCTGTATAAGAGGAGAAAGGATCAGTCCCATGTGACAAGGCACTTACCGAGCATCGTTAACATAGTTCTGCAAATTCGCTACCATTTTCATAAATGACTAAACAGTCTTTCATTGTGAACGATAAACAGTAAAAGAACCTGTACTATTTTGCGAAATATGGAGTTAATTGTCGTCTTGGAGTCTGAGATGATCCAACCACCAATCCGGCTTTATTATTTTATTTATCCTACTGCAATCAATTGTTTAATTTTGTAAATCTCTTGGTAAAACTTCCATAAAGATCTTCAGCATATATTTGGAGGATACATGTTAGAGAAGTAAGTGAGAAGAAGGAAAAATATCTGTACTTCCGGTTATCAAAGACTTAATAGATGGGTAGCTAAAAACGAGGAGAGGCCATAGCAAAATAAACTTTACTTTAGTCAAATGGTCAGGTATGTTATGTAATGGCTAAACCGATTTCGAGTGACTAATCCCTGTCAACAGCCCGTATATACTTCTCTGCCAGTGGCTGCGTCACAACTGCCTGACAGTCAACACTCACATGAGGTTGCTACAGGTTGATTTACGACAAGACCTTTTTCTTGCAGTCGTTGCAGTGTTTCCACGTACAAACTCGCTTTTGTCGCTGAAGGGTGAGCTAACGGCAAGTGTTGTGCCTTACTATTTCGGCCCTTTCATGAGCCGCTGGATTTAGTTTCTGTACACGAGGTTTCTCTCCACAATTTATTGCCCAAGTCACCATTATAACACCTCAGATTTCGTAGTGATCGTATTGTTACACCTGTAACTGTTCTTTTTTGTGTTATGTGTACTGGTTTCCTATTGTTACCTTTCGTGTGTGCCTGTGTTGTAACGTGAATCTCACTAATGCAAGTGGTGTGCTTACGTAAACGCAGTCTGATAAAAAGAGCCGCCAATTACTTTTCGCAAAAGTTCTGAAGAGACTGCCCTGTGAAATTCTGTGCAGTGCAGTGAACAGTGCTACAATTTGTCACGTCAGTGTGTTAGGCTTATAGTTCCAGCCGACAAACCTAACAGAATAAAAATCCTTCATAAAATTACAAACGAAACTCTGAAAGAATAACTGTCCACAATGTCTTTGTTAAAATTACATCTATTTTTATCTACTCAAAATCACTAAATAAAACACCGAAGACTACATGCGAATATTTACACTGCGTTGTAAGAGAATGTCTGACGAAGAAAAGAGATCTGGAGTGAACTTTAACTAAACTGACTCGGAAGACGATTTTGAAATTCAAAGCATGGCTGTGAATAATGTAGCTGTTCCCTGACTGATCTTAAACTGACCCTAACAGATTTTAATGGGTTACCTTGTGGCAACGCAAAATCGGCGATGAATATTAAAACAAAGCACCGCAGCTAACCAGCTAAGGAAAAAAAAACCTTGTCATGCACAATGCAAGGAAAAGTAGCTGTGCTATGCACATAATACATTATATTTTGAGAAACCGTGTTCCGCTAAGTGCAGTGCGGCAACGCACAATTTAAAATTTAATTTTCTATGGAGAGAAGGTGGAAGAAACCAAAAAGAGGCTACCATTCAAACTTATATTATGAACCTCATTCCCTAACAGTGACAACCACCTTCACAAAAATCACTTCTTATATAAAGAATAAGATTTTGCCAAGAAATTAGTTAATGAAATGGAAGAGGAATGGCTTATTTATAACTCTAAGTCGAAGCTATGAGAGCAGATATCTTTGTTTAATCACGTGTCGACAATCAAACTAACTGACCCGTGTCAATAAAGAAACTTGCTTACTATTTCCCTTCCTCAAACTCATGTTAAATTACGGCGGCTCGGTTAGGGGCGCCATGTCACTAATCGTGTGGCCCCTCCCACCAGAGGTTCGAGTCCTCCCTCGGGCATGGATGTGTGTGTTGTCCTTAGCGTTAAGTTAGTTTAAATACGGTGTACGTCTAGGGACCGATGAACTCAGCAGGTTGGTCCCTTAGAAGTTCTCACACATTTGAACATATGATAAATTACGCGCCAGCAAGCAATGCATTACCTGAATCTCTTCAGAGCTTTCAAATCAGTCTTTACAAAATCATGTATCCAAAAAGTAACATCCTCTGCGTTTGCATCTCTGTGTTCTTCTGGGTATTTGCACAACACCCAGCATCGTGACCAACAACTGATGCCGTCACTTACTTCTCTCTGAACTCTACACTGCTAAAGACATAGCTACTGACAACCGAAGACCACATTACTTGTATTCAGTAACCGGTTGTTGAAGACATCTGTTTAGAAAAGATCAAGTGTACGAATATGAAGTTGACACATCGAATAAAAAGAGAGCTAACATCACTTTCAAAGAATACCAGAAATAAGTTAAAATACTTATAGTTCTTAGAAGGACGCTGTTCACCTAATCTCAAAAAGTGCAAATAAATATATTAGAATTATTAATGCGGTTGTTAACGATCTTGCTATAGAGTAAGGGGATGGATGAGTGACTGGATTAAAAAAAACAAGAAGGGATTAACACTTTTAATATGATCAGGGGGCCCTGAAGAAAGCCATCCATCATTCTAGCAATTTAACTAGCCAAGACACGCATTTTGGAAGTGGACTGCCTCTGTGTATATTACAGACATGTACAGACGTGAACAAAACGAGCGAGACCCCTCGCCTTTTCTTTATGCTGATCCGCTTAGCTTTAAAGTCTGCTACACAGTATAACAGGCAAGGCGACGAAGTGCTACCAACACACTTTGCACAGGCTTAAAATTGATAAACTATCCGAACTTTGTTGGACTGTTTTCAATCACGTGTAAGACCATATTAATGCTGATTAGTGTGTTAAACAACACGCAAATATCAGATGTAAATGAAATTAGAAACGCTAATTAGCATTAACTGTACCAATAAAAATGAATTTTTTACACCACCAAGGGATCGTATATCGCAGGAAGTGCGAAAAATTTCCGCTTATTAGGTCTACCTGTACTCGAGATAAACGGGTTTTAAGATTAGGGTATACAGATAGACGGTCAAGAATGTGAGACTAGTAGGGTTTCAGTTTTACCGATGTAGGTGACGAAATACTAACAACGAAAATAGCTACAACACTTACTGAAGATGAGGGCCGCATAAATAATTCGATCTACTCTCGAAATGTTATAGTTGCAGTCGACACATCATTATATTAATCGTAGTTACGCTTTCGATCCAAATCACGTTTACAGGAATGCAAATAAAATCCATTTGCCTATACAGTGGTAATTCGGATCCCAGTATTAATGCCACCGCGTTTTAGAAGTGCGAGCACTCCCATTGCTAGCTTACTTAAGAAACACTTAAGGCTAATGAACGTTTTCTGGCTGTGGCGAGTCTAATGGATAATTCTAAACATTCTAGAACACGTTTGGCAGCTATGTAGCTGCTTACTTCCTGGGGTGGTGCAGAATTATCGTACTAAATTTACTCGCTGATAACAGTATTTTGTTATTTCGATAAACATTGCGGATGATTGTCACATTAGCCGTGACATAAATGTAGAATATTCATGTTTTTGATTCCAGAAAGCTCTATGCAGTAGAAACTGCAGATCATTTTGCCATTTTCCTTGCGAAATTGTCGGCCTATTCACGTGTGGGGTAATAATAGAGGACTGTTTGTCTGGGTTGTCTGCTAGTGTAGTGAAAGGTGTTTGCTACTGCAAGGTAGGTCGGGTTTGCTTTCGGTTCTAATCTCGATGGAGGCAGATAGACTATCAGTAAAGCAGTTGTAAGGAATTCTCGCCCCCCCCCCCCCAAACACGTTTTACTGCTACCTTTATTATGTACCAGCGCCCTGTGGGTGTAAATAAGAAAACCTTGTAGAATTCCATATTTGTTACTGCCTACTTTTTCCGCTTCTGTCAATAAATGAATGGACTTAAGTATGGCACTGAATGATTTTTAACTGAATTTCGTTATGAATCTTCACGCATTGCTATATTTGCACACTTTCATGGTAGGTCAGCAACGGTAATCCAATATGACTGGTCTGAACGGTGACACAGACAGTTTTGCGGCCGAACGCGCATAATATTTTGCTAACCATCTGGGGTACTTTGTCTTCCTAAAACAGTTATGTTATCTCGATAAGCTGAAATTAATTTTTTTTAGTACAGTTCATACCAATTACAATTTCTTTTCTCATTCATATCTTCCATTTACGTTTTGTGTTTAACACACCAATCAGCATTAATATAGTCTTACATGTGATTGAAAACAGTACAACATACTTCGGATAGTTTTTCAATTTCACGCCTGTGCATAATATATTGGTAGCACTTCGTCGCCTTGCCTGTTATGCTGTGTAGCAGACTTTACAGCTGTGCGGGTCAGCATAACGAAAAGGCGAGGGGTCTCCCTCATTTTGTCCACGACTGTAGATGGTTGGAATTTTTGAAGAGTTCGCCTCTTCAGTGCCCATCGTATCTCTCCATGGACAACAATTTTATCCCAGAGGAAGGGCTGAAGAAAGACGCCGCCATAAAATTTCCCGACAAATTGCCTGTCGCTAGAGCACAGTGGTGGTTAAGGCCACTTGAATCAAAAAGGAAAACTAAGACGACAAAGTAAACAGCGGAATATTCGTTGCGGCTGCTTGTCGCTGTCACAGAGGGGCTGCTAATTAGAGATTTCAGCTCGCACGTCTCCCTTTCCTGGCCCTTTTTAAACGGTAATTACGCTGCTAGGGGATTAGCTGCTCTCTGTGTTCGCCAGACGCGGCTGGGGAAACATTTTTCATTAAAGTCGTGTTCTGGCAGAGGCCAACCGCACCGCTGCCAGGGACGTGCGTAGGTGCAACGGGATTCTTGTCATTCTCCCGAAAAGCTTTCATAAGCGGTATGACCGCAGTACAGAACGGTAATTACGCTTTTGGTACTTTCACCAGTATTTTCACTGTGCTGTCTCTGACGGCTACAGTATATGACCTTGACGTTTATGGCAGGGATAGAAATGACTTTTAGATATGAATTTAACACATCATTTCAAAATCGTTTAGGCTGCAAGACTGCATAATTATGAAAGACTTACCTACTTTATAAGCAGAGTTTCTCTTTGTGGTCACTGAAGTTGTAGATTAACCACCCTGAAGGGGACCACGAAGCATAAATTTCGAAAGGTGTTCACTTTTACTGTTTGCTGTATCGTAATGCCGCGACCTAATATCCAGAAATAATTAATTCGAAACCGCAATGGCCGTTAGAGACTACGCACACAATTCATTTCTCAGTGTTCATTTCAATGAATAGATATACAAAATCCTCATTTGTTACACATACGTTGCTCGGTTACAAAAAAAAATGCTATTCCGTTACAATAATGTTGCAGAGAGTTACAAAGATGCGCATTGCCATCTTGGGGAACGTTCTAATGCAGCTAGAGTTCCTCGTAATGTGGGTGTGCTTTTGAAGCAGTCTTTGATATTTCCACAGACGTATTCGGATTTGTTTTGTCGTTAATACCATGAGCATGAGGTCCCTCGCTTTGCATAGCAAGCTTGATATTTTTCCACCAACGATGAAGTCGGAGATGATTACACTTAGAATTATGCATCTTTTTCAGCCATTACTAGCTCGGTGATTGCAACTAGGCTACCTTACAGTACATTTACATTTCACTGGTGAGGCTTATAGGTGCGTATTTTTTCTATCGCTGTGACATACACACACAGTATCGCTAGTTATAAACATCTGAATTTTACAAAGATGTCACACAATCTGTTAATTTTATGGTGGGGTAGCAGGTTGTTTATTTGTCACTGTGATGTATTTCTTGTGCACACTGGAAATCGATAAAAATGGCCTTCGTATAAATTTTGGTTCAAATATCCCTGAGCACTATGGGACTTAACTGCCGAGGTCATCAGCCCCTAGAACTTAGAACTACTTATACCTAACTAACCTAAGGACATCACACACATCCATGCAGAAGGCAGGATTCGAACCTGCGACCGTAGCGGTCGCGCTGTTCCAAACTGTAGTGCATAGAACCGTTCGGCCGCTGTGGCCAACTATAAATTTTACTATGACTTTATTAATAATATGTGATGTCATTTTTTACACTAACATATTCGTTCCTAGGAGATACTCTGCGCGTCACACACACTATTAATGGACTGGTGGCTTAGCTTTGATAAATAATTCGTACCCATGGGTCGTTGTGTTTGGCTGAGAGCGTAACGAGGAGACATCCGAAGTAATGTAATGGAACTCACATGAGTTGATAAGATTTTAGAAAAATACCAAGAATCGCATCAATATACACAAACTGCACAAAATATGGAGAAAATACGAAAATAGGTAAAAAATACGTGATACTGGCGAGGAAATGAGAGTACTACCTTCTCATCATGGGTATGATTGCTGCTGGTGCCTCAAATGACGAACTATTGAATTGTTACTACGAAATAGAGGTTGAGTGTCATTACTTAACTTATTAATAGACACAGCCTAAGACCTCTCCCAGTGAGGCCAAGCTCCGGAGTGAAGCCCTCACAGTCGTGTGTAGCAGTTATGAAATATGACGATGAGAAGAGGAGGGAAAGGAGGCGGTGCTGGATCTTCATTGGTCCAGGGGGAAGGGAGGGGTTTCCTGCCATTTTGTTGAGCTCCCATTGACTGAGACAGATAGTGAGAGATTTCCCGGCAATTTTTTATCTAATGATCACTACCGGTATCTCACACAAGTGCCTAAGGCATGTTGGGTTCCTCCCGGTGGATCTTGACCAGTTCCCAACCATCCCTAGGGGCCTGATGGAGGGGGGGGGGGGGGGGGGGGATGGAAGAAGGCACAGGGGAAGTCCAAATAGTGCAAATGGGTAACCTGACACAGGAAGTCCTTATCAGCGTAATTTGACACCTCTTACATGTATAGATTTCTCTGTAGCTTTCCTCTATTTTCCTCAGTTTCGAACATCTTACAATATCTGATACTGTCGAAAGCTTTCTCCAGGTCCGGAAATCCTATGAACGTCGCTTGATTTTTCTTCAGTCTTGCTTCCATTATGAAGGGCAACGTCAGTACTGCCCACGTGGTAGAGCACGTGGTGCCTTTCCGTTTCCTGAAACCTAACTGATCATCATCTAACAGATCCTCAGTTTTCGTTCCCATTCTCCTGTGTATTATTCTTGTTAGCATGAGAAGTTAAGCTGATTATGAGATTGTTCTCATGCAGATCTTCCATTGCTATCTTCAGCATTGTGTGGCTCATATTTTCCCGGAAGTCTGCTGCTATATCTCCAGTCTTACAGATTCTACACAACACATTCAGTCCTCATTTGATTGCTACTTCCCCCAGCGAGTTTCCATATTCCTATGGAATGTTAGCCATAATTTCCATCTCTTTTGTTATCGTCTTCAAAAGCTTTGTTAAACTCTAATACTGGATCCCTTGTGTCATCCCTATGGACTCCCATTTATACTTCTATCACAGCGTCGCATTGTTATCCTTACTCGTAGATACATTCAGTGTACGATTTCCACCCAACCGAACACACTTGTGCATTTAACTGTGGAATTCCTCTAATGCTCTTTACGTTGAAGCCTTTCTTTAAATTTGTTTCGAGATTTGTATTTCCTGAATGACGTTTTCCGACGACCATTTCGGTTTCATCACATTTTTCTTGCAGCCATTTCGCCTTGGCTTGCCAGAACTTCCTGTTTATTTTATTCTTAACTGACGAACACTGCTGTATTTGTAATTGTTATTAAGCATTTTTGTACATCCTTTTTTTGTCGATCAATTCCAGTTTATCTTCTTTTACCCATAGTTTCTTCGCTGTTACCTTTCTTGTTCCTACATTTGCATTACCGTGATCTATACTGTCTTTTTCATCTCCTCTATTCCTCCTCAACTAAACTGCCCTTTGTGGTATTCAATACTTACAGCCTTTAAGCTCCCAACGCACTCATAATTTCTGCAAGACAATGCATTAAAATCATAAATTTTTAAGGACGGCGCGCCCTTCGTTTGCTTTATTAATATTTGCCCCATATTCCAAATACTGCGTAATTTTTAGTGGTGGGAACAACTCAATAATACCGATGGATTTAGTCCGTTGTTGAATAACGATCGACTCATTCGATTATAAATTTACGTATTTGTTGAATTACTCACATACTCTTCAGAGTGAAACCAGTGTATGGGAGCAACCGAATGGAAAGAATCGATTCAGTTGGTTGTAGTCTTACGTATATTAATTCAGTACTTTCTTTTGAAACCAAACATTCAAAGGTTTTGTCACTTTCAAAACGTAATTGTTGAGCGCACTCTGCTATCGCCTGTCATCATTATTGTTACTGTGCCGATATTTGCTTCTTACTGACTGCCAATAAGTACCTTTTATTCAGTTTTTCGTCCGTGTTTATTATTGTGACCGTAGAAAATTTTAATTTTTATTCTTGCATTTGTGACCATAATAAGAGTCCAGGCTCCATAGGCAAATAGCCATCCGACATTAAGAAATGGTTCACCAGGATTTAGGGAGAAGATAAGCGGCGGAGGCTGCCAAGTATGGCTTGTTGATCAAATAACTTAGTGTTTGACATCCTGCCAGAGGAAGCAGTATGAATCAAACTTGCGGAATGGAAGACGCAAACACCAGGGTGATAATACAGCAAAAGAGAGTGTCAGTGACGTGCGGAAAAGACTCGGGTGGAACCAAATTAAGTTGTATGCGGCTACAAACAAAAGTGTCGTGTGGTACAGTAGGCATTCTTGCACAAGCCGACCAATGAGGAAGGAGAGTGTCGTGTGGAACCATGGGCATTCTTGGGCAATCCGATCACTTAGAAATGAAAGGGTCGTGTGAAACAAATTAACTCGTGTCCACCCAAGTACATGAGAAACGAAACAAAAGGCCAGGCAGCGGAATAGCTAGAGGCAGAGATTCAGCTGCAGATTCAGAGCCAGTGCCGGCAGTTTGGAGATTCCGCTGCGAAACGACAGCGTGGCCGAGTAAGCCCCTAGCAGCCGATACAGCTGATAAAGACTTCAGCTACGAGAAGACGGTGACAGACTCTGGTGGAAACTCAGGAACTGCAGGTGAAGTGGGATTTTTAGAGTTTCATTGGAATAGTGTTGAACAGAGGCTGTCAGCCTTTGTCTCAATTACTTAGAGAGATTTCAGTGCTAACCAACAACAAGTGGTTGCTTTGTACTTGTTTCTTATAGGTACCCGCTATTAGCTTTGAAGTAGCAAGACCGAATAAATAGACTGAATCTCACTAAGGGGTTTATGGTCCAACATCTCACATAAGTATATGTGAGAATAAACTTGATAGAAACTCACCAATCTTTTCTAACTATTGCAATTCTGTAACCTATTTTCAGAAAACTTATTTGCTTCAATCCAAGGAGATTCTCTCCCTCTAATCTCCGATATAAAGGTTGAGAGCAATTTATAACTAATCCATTGTCGTTAATATCCCGATTGCGCTACGCAGTTCGCACTTACTTAATTCCGGTATAGTGAGACTGTGCAGGGACGCGAAATTATGAAAGAGCTTTTTCTTGATACTGAACTTCAGGATAAGAATGCTGGAAAGGTTAATGTTGTGGGAATGGAAGAAATTATATGACCGGGTAAAAAGTTATCCTCAAAATAAATCAAAAGTAATCTGGAAGCATAATTCATGTTATGAAGGTATATTAATCAAATAAATTGAAAGAACATTAACGAATGATGACAAATAGGTCCCACAAAACTAAAATAATACCTCCGACAAGTGACAATATATGCTTAAAAAGTAAGTGATTAAGCCAATAAACAATTTAAAAAATGTATCTCATAAACCTTCTGTTCACGTCACCTCAGCTTTTATCGAAGAACAACTTTCAGTGATGGGACGAGACCAGCGGGAATAGAGAGACGGAGATTTAATTTTTAAACGAACTAGTGTTTGTTTGTTTGCTTATATATTAACTTATAACGTACCACAAGCTATTCATCTTTTGCAACTAACCATAAATCCGTATTTATGAGAGAAATACGAAAATTTCTGTTTGAGTAAACAAACATGTAATTTCTTAAAAAGACCTCATTTTTAGAAATACAGTTCAATGTAACTTCCCTTAAAATATGAGTTGTTTGGCTCCAATATAGTTTTTAACCCTAGTCATGACACATTTATAACCGAAAAGGCTGAAAAACTATGTAAATGATACTACTCTAACCAACCTCTGTACCTTCATCCTTCCAGAGATGGATGCGGGACTGGGCTGTTCAGTACAGGAAATTAAATTAAACACCTTTCAGCCGTCTGATTTCCGAACGGTTATTTTATTTGGCTAACAGTTTCGGCGATTTACTACACCTTCTTCAAGCCCACTGACCGACGAATAGGAAGATTCCAACCAAGGTTCTGGTCAAAATAGGGGCCAGGGTTCAAATAGTGGTATCTGTAGATTTCTGCTTGATACAGCGATCACTAGTGGATCATTAGTGGACCATCTGGAATCAGAATATCGTGACTGATGACATTCCAGGTTTCATTTGTCAGAAATTTCTTTGAATCCTAAAGCCATGCCCTGTTTGAGCCTACTCACTTTGCAAAAGTGTCGCTCATGGAATACCAGCACTGAGCAGTGAGCGATATGTGCAGTTAAATGCCTAATCCGACGTCACGCCTTCCGTTGGAGATGGAGGGGGATTCTGTCGAAGTAACTTCTTGTGTGTGTGTGTGTGTGTGTGTGTGTGTGTGTGTGTGTGTGTGTGTAGTCGAGACGTGGGAGAAGCGGTCAACATCTTGCCCCTTGATGGCGATCAGTCATTATCCGTCTCCTGGCTTCGCTCTTCCATCAATAAGTGTCAGAAAGCATTAAAGCAACTTCAGACGAGTCTCATGCTGAAACATTTAGATAACCTCCTTCTGCAGCGTTCTCATGCCGCTACTAGTTAGTACCCCACGATTTTGTCCTAAGTAGTAAATATGTAGAGCCACTTATTGACAGCAATGTACACTGAGGAACAAAATTAAGGGATTACTTTTCGAAACCACGTAAGTGCCACAGATTACGACGGGTAAGTCCCATGGGTGCCTACACCCTTCGTCTGTAGTGGAGCAAAAGCATGGCTCGGGTTCGCCAATATTTCAAACAGGAATGTGTCGGCACGTGCGAAAAAAAGGAAAGTATCAGAAGTTTTATGCGAGGTGTAAGGTGGCTCAATGATATCACATTGGCACGAAATTTCAGCACAATTCTGTCCAAAGTCACCGCGGACGTGTCACATTATAGGAAGGAGTCGAAATTTCTGCAGATACACATGCAACGTGCTCAATGAAAGTGCGTGTGTGGCAAGTAAGGTTCTGTCAGACGAGGATGTCACTAAGGGACCCTTCGCCGGTTTACTCACGCACATGTTAATGTAGCATAGCTGTGTGATCTCGCCACAGGAGGGCCAAAACACGAGGGGGCGGCAAGCCCGGGGTGGCCGAGTGGTTCTACTCACTATAGTCTGGAACCGCGTGACCGCTACGATCGCTGGTTCCAAACATGCCTCGGCCATGGATGTGAGTGATGTCCTTAGGTTAGTTAGGTTTGAGTACTTCTAAGTTCTAGGGAACTGATGACCCAAAAGTTAAGTCCCATAGTGCTCAGAGCCATTTGAACCACGAGGGGTGGGAAAAGCATAAGTACGCTTTCCTGCTTCGGATCACTTCCAAAATTCGGTGAATGGTTCTGAACGGTCCCTAGCGGTTCCAACAAGTACACGGGAGCAAAACGCATACCTTGCCCGACATGCCACGACAACTCATTGTACCTCTAAACACGAGTTTCGAAACATTATTTATGTCCACCCCATCCTCAGATGATTACATATATTTACGCGTGGTGAACATTGTTCCTTTAGTTACGAAGATTGACATTAGCTGACTTAAAATCTTCCGGGTCAAAAGTCTGTGAAGTTGTTAGTAGAGAAACGAAGTCCACCATAAGTAAATGTATGTAAAGAACTGAAATGGGATCCCACTCATCTTGTAATTTCATCTTGGACAGATGAGCGCCTATGAAAGCAACTGCTTGCAGCTAAATAATTATTAACTACCTTCAGTTTAAACAATTACAGTAATCGAACGCTTCCAAAATTGACAAGAATCATGTACTACTGTTAATACGAGAAAGAAAAGAGGAGCAAAACACGCAAAGTGTGTTGACGGACAGTAACACTATTAGTAGTCGTTTTCAAATATTTGCCGAACAAACTTTTGATGACTGATCACGTGGAAAAAAAATAAGCCCTTATTTCCTTGTTCATTTTACAAATTTGAAAAGTCTAAATCACTTGAACTTAGCATACATCGGCTGTATTATAAATAAGTCTAAATGCAATAATACGAACTACGCAACAGCGAAGAACACTGCGAATACCTCGCTCTCTCCCCCATGGGTATCTTCCACGCATCAGATCAAAAAACAGCATGAGTTTACACACAAACACACTCATATACCGACAAACTCTGGGAGGTTGTAGGGGACATTAAAACAAATAATTTCCCCTCATATCATTTTTTCCAATGAGGAGTATTTAAACTGATAGAGGAAGATTTCTCTGGTGGCAAATTAATTAAACCAACAAATACTTTCCCATATTTTTATAACCAAGAGACAACACATAAATACAACTCAATTTCAATTGCAACAGATTTTCAAAAATGCCTCCATTGAGACATAAACAAATGTTACGCCGTCGGATCATGTTCCGTCTGGCACGGGCAAAACCCACAGGAGTATCCTGAATTGTTCCTGCTGCTGCTACTATCCGGGCAACCAGATCCTCCTCTGATGCAACAGGAGTTGCGTAAACATGGTTAAGAATCTCTCCTCACACAAAAGACACCAGAGGGGACATATCTGGTAATCGAGCAGGTCAAGGCACAGGACCACCTCTGCCAATCCACGTTTGTGGGAAACGTCGGTCCAGGAATCGACGCACACGACGACTGAAATGTGCCGGCGCCCCGTCATGCTGTAACCACATGTTTTGTTTTGCAGGGATGGAGACGTCTTCCAGTAATTCCGGCAATGCCTTGGCGAGAAAATTGTGTTAGTGCCTGCCATTTAATGGCCTAGTTAGCAGATACTGTCCAATTAAACTGTCCCCAACAACACCGACCCACACATTAACAAAGAACCGCACTTGATGAGCGCTAGTAACTGTGGCATGTCGCTTATCCTCACTCCAAACATGAGAATTGTGCATGTTGAAGACTCCATCACGCCCGAAGGTAGATTCATGGGTAAAAAACACAAAGGATGGAAATGTAGGATGCATTTCACAATTTTGCAGGTACCACTGCGAAAACTGTGCTGTGGGTGGATAATCAACTGGTTCCAGTTTGTGGACACGCTGTAAGTGAAATGGACGTAACAATTGCTCTTGATGGACTGTTTTTACATTCGTCTGATTGGTCCCCATGTTACGTCCAATTTCACGAGGGCTGATTGAAAGATCTCGCTCCACATTCTGCAAGACAGCATCCTCAAATTGCAGTGTTCTTTAAGTGCGACGGCGTCGCTGTCCAGGTAAACTGCTAAATGGCCCGGTCTGACGCAGACGTTGGCACACATCAGCAAAGGTCGTATGATGTGGGATACTTCGATTAGGATATTGTTGTTCATAAACCTCTTGTGCAGCTCGTCCGCTGTGGTATGCTACGTAATACACACCAAAAATATCAGTGAACTCACAATGCACCACTACACTGGAGGACAGCAGTTGCCTACAACTGAAGAGTGAAATACGCCCCCTAACAACTGATGATCGTAAAACGGCCTCTAACAAATAGTTTAAATAATCCCCATAGGAAAAAATGACATTAGGAAAAAAATATTTGTTTTGATGTCCCCTACAACCTCCCAGAGTTTTTCGGTTTAAATACTTTTCACTCTGTATATACTTTATCACTAACACTATTATGTAGACATTATCCACACGTACCACGGAATGTATCTGCAAAACTATACCATCACATGACACATAGTTCTTAATATATTACCTCATATCTACATCTACGTGATTACTCTGCTATTCACAATAAGGTTCGTGGTACACTAGAGTCATCCGTGGGAATTCGATCCCTTAAAGCTTAAAGAGTCTGGTATGGTGGGGGAATGGGAAGAGGAGAGTACCTGGCGTATTTAGTAACGTGGAAGATGCTTATACTTCCAGAATTATTTAGTTCTTGCATTTTGCACGATAAATCGTGATGATGTCGGACGAGTAAAGTACACTCACGTTCCAAATTTATTTATTTGTATGCCTAGGGATCGAGCATTTAAGAATTTTATTTTAAATGTAGAGATGCGAGTTAGTAATTCCTAACCACAACGCTTCAGACATAACAATAACAAAAATTCTCACAAGGAACAGAAAGAGTTATCAAGGCGTAACTTTTTCAGTTTGTTTTAAAATTTTACTTTGCTGCTTGTCACATATTTTATGTCACTGTGTAAGTAGGATTATAAAAGCGAGGTTCCGTCAAAATTTTTGAAGATAAAAACGTTGTGAGTTAGCTGTTGATGAAAATATTCGCTCTGTTGTATAGCAATAGCTACCGAAAATTTTGTTTCCGTATTTACGACCGCTCAGGATATTTTACGTGTGCCGATATTACGTGTGACACACCTGTATGAAATGTGCAACGGACCGCAGCAGATACGTGTGTGCGTAAATAAAAGACACGTGTGATACGGCAGGTGTGGAGAGGACAGATCTCTGGATACAAACAAAAGAGGAGCGACACCATGAATGCAGAACCGCCACGCGACGAGCGCTTAGAGCGAAATGAATTGCTTTAGTGTAGCTCGTTCGAGTATGCACGCAAACATTGCACCGCTGCTGTTTGTATACAATAGTGAAATGAGCAGAGAAAACAACCGCACAAAAAAAAAGTGAGCGCGTAAATGGTTGTTTGCTGCTCGGTGCGTCGCAGCTGCGCAGGACTTGCCTCGCGTGCTAGCGACGCGTTCGCTAACTGCCTCTGCGGGGGTGGCGGTGCGGACGCAGGAACAACCGAGAGAGGGGGCGCCAGCGCCGCTGGGGGAACAGCCACTAGCCAGTGGAGCGGCACGGCCCGGCCGCGTTTGCCGAAACGAGTCGTCCTCCCCAGGCGCGCGCTATCAGGTCGTGCGCGCCGTTCTGTCGCTAATTGCGCGCAGCACGTGACGCGCCCGCCGGCTGAATACACAAAAGGCCCGGCAAATTCGCACGTTCACCCGCGCCAGTGGCGGCCCACTTACATGCAAATGAACCGCTCCCCGCGGCTGTGAAAAGGTGCGAGGCCACACCAGAGCAGACTAGTACACGACAGGGCAGGACGGGGCGTGTCCCAGGTGCGGATTAGCCGCCCGGACCCGTTAGCGAATCGCCAGGGCACAGGTGCGACGGATTTTGCGGCGGTCCCGACCGTTTACGGGACGCATTCGCGGGTCCGCGGGTAACAGGTGTTACTCTGCACCACCATTAACACCGCTAATGTCTCTGACTCTGAAAGCCTTATCACAAACCGGATTTCTGCAGGTGCGCTTGTTCTTCTCGTGCACTTTACAGTGGCATCAAACACTGTTGGCACAGGCACCTTTTCACATATAATCTATTGGTTATGAACTGTAGATTAAAACTAGAGAAACTTCAAAATTGTGGGAATTTAAGGAGATGGGACCTGGATAAACTGACTAAACCAGAGGTTGTAGAGAGTTTCAGGGAGAGCATTAGGGAACAGTTGACAGAATGGGGGAAAGAAATACAGTAGAAGAAGAATGGGTAGCTTTGAGCGATGAAATAGTGAAGGCATCAGAGGATTATGTAGGTAAAATGACTAGGGCTAATAGAAATCCTTGCCTAAAAACAGAGATACTGAATTTAATTCATGAAAGGAGGAAATATAAAATGGCTGTAAATGAAGGAGGCAAAAAGGAATACAAACATCTCAAAAATGAGATCGACAGGAAGTGAAAAATGGCTAAGCATGGATGGCTTGAGGGCAAATGTAAGCATTTAGATGCGTATATCTCTAGGGCTAAGATAGATACTGCCTACAGGGAAATTAAAGAGACCTTTGGAGAAAAGATAACCACTTGCATGAATATTATGAGCACAGATGGAAACCAAGTTCTCAGCAAAGAAGTAGAAGCAGGAAGGTGGAAGGAGTATACAGAGGATCTATACAAGGGCGATGTTCTTCAGGACAATATTATGAAAATGGAAAAGGACGTAGGTGAAGATGAAATGGGAGATATGATACTGCGTGAAGAGTTTGACAGAGCACTGAAATATCGAAGTCGAAACAATGCCCCGGGAGTAGACAACATTCCAATAGAACTACTAACAGCCTTGGGAGAGCCAGACCCTACAAAACTCGACCATCTGGTGAGCAAGATGTATGAGACAGGCGAAATGCCTTCAGACATCAAGAAGAATATGATAATTTCAATCCTAAAGAAAGCAGGAGTTGACAGATGTGAAAATTACCGAACTATCAGTTTAATAAGCCATGGCAGCATAATACTAACACGAGTTCTTTACAGACGAATGGAAAAACTTGTAGAAGCAGACCTCAGGGAAGATCACTTTGGATTCCGTAGAAATGTAGGAACACGTGATGCAATACTGGCCGTACGACTTATCATAGAAAATAGATTAAGGAAAGGCAAACAAACGTTTGTAGCATTTGTAGACTTAGAGAAAGCTTTTGACAATGTTGACTGGAATACTCTCTTTCAAATTCTAAGGTGGCAGAGGTAAAATACAGGGAGCGAAAGGCTATTTACAATTTGTACAAGAACCAAATGGCAGTTATAAGAGTCGAGGGGTATGAAAGGGAAGCACTGGTTGGGAAGGGAGTGAGGCAGGGTTGTAGCCTCTCCCCGATGTTATTCAATCTGTATATTGAGCAAGCAGTAAAGGAAACAAAATAAAAATTAGGAGTAGGAATTAAAATTCGTGGAGAAGAAATAAAAACTTTGAGGTTCACCGATGACGTTGTAATTCTGTCAGAGACAGCAAAGGCCTTGTAAGAGCAGTTCAACGGAATGGATAGCGTCTTGAAAGGAGGGTATAAGATGAACATCAACAAAAGCAAAGCGAGGATAATGGAATGCAGTCGAATGAAGTCGGGTGATGCTGAGGGAATTAGATTAGGGAATGAGATACTTAAAGTGGTAAAGGAATTTTGCTGTTTGGGGAGCAAAATAACTGATGATGTCGAAGTAGTGAGGATATATAATGTAGACTGGCAATGGCAAGGAGAGCGTTTCTGAAGAAGAGAATTTTGCTAACATCGAGTATAGATTTAAGAGTCAGGAAGTCATTTGTGAAAGTATTTGTATGGAGTGTATCCAAGTCTGGCAGTGAAACATGGACGATAAATAATTTGGACAAGAGGTGAGTAGAAGCTTTCGAAATGTGGTACTACAGGATTATGTTGAAGACTAGTTGGGTAACTAATGAGGAGGTATTGAATGGAATTGAGGAGAAGAGAAATATGTGGCACAACTTGAATAGAGGAAGGGATTGGTTGGTAGGACATGTTCTGAGGCATCAAGGGATCACCAGTTTAGTATTGGAGGGCAGTGTGGGGTGTAAAAATCGTAGAGGGAGATCAAGAGATGAAGACACTGAACAGATTCAGAAGGATGTAACTTGCAGAAGGTAATGGGAGATGAAGCTTGCACAGGATAGAGTAGCATGGAGTGCAGCATCAAACCAGACTCTGGACTGAAGACCACAACAAAAACAACTCTGACACAATAAAGGAAATCATTTTTATATCAAAATAATTTCCCATCACAACAGAAACACATGTAATCAATTAAATGAGGGTTTTTTCCTGATCAAAAAAGTATTCACGTACTAAACGTTTGTTATTGTGCTTGACAGACAGTGCCGTGCGTACCAGATTTGTGCAGTTCGATTTAACAAACAGTTCACTCCTTGTCTGACGACCATTGCAAGGAGTATTCACTTGTCACGATGGTTCCAAAGCGGAAGGAACGCTCCGTAGCGTTCGGCAAGAGGGCGGTATTATTGCATTCGATGGGTAAAAGTTACCATGAGATTGGTAAAGAAGTTTCTGTTAATTATATTTCAGGAGACTGGTATAACTCACAATAAACGCAGATGCGGATGTCTAGTTTTCCTTACATGTTGTGAGTGTCGAAGGATAATTCGTCTTGCACAAAAAGGGCCCTTTAAAGGTGCAGTGTCATTTGAATCAGATATCCAGTCAACGTGCAACTCCCTGTTCAGCGCTGATAGGCAGCACACCACGGCTGGTACACGCGGCGCTCGGGTTCTACAGTACAGCTACGGCACCTGAGGATGGGCTGATCAGTCCGAAACCGGTCGTGTGAAAATATAGCAATTTACAAGTGAAGCGGTAGTTTCAACCTCTGCTGAACGCAAATCAAGTTGTCACTGACAACGCATGATCATCCTGTGCAGACTCTTTACTTCAAGATTTTTGAGACGAGCGAAAGCGCGCATCTGGAAACCTGAGTGTGATAGCGCAGAAAAGTAAAAAATTAAAAGAATAATAATAAATCAGACAAACATTTGGCAGCGTCCGAAGAAAACGACTTGGTCTTCTGTCGGAATAGTGCGCCGTCTCTAATGACCTTCTTTAATCCTAAGTGTCCTTCAATCCCTTTCGAAATGTTATGGTGTAAGATGAAATCAACAACGCGCTGAAAGTAGATCATCGAGCAACGATATCATTACATTACTATTTCAGACGACTCACACTCCAATACAGAAGCGCCAGGTTACAGGTAATCTGAAAAAAATATGAGACACCAGTTACTGTCGGTACTAAAAGGTTGTTGCTTCAGGACTTTAAAAATCAAAAGAAACCTCCCTCTACAGCACACCGTTTCAAGGCAGCGCACGTTCCCTGAAGTGTAAAGTACTTTTTTCTCGAAAAAGTTCCTAGGCTGTGACAATAACATTTCTCTGCGGTATCCTTTTCTCCAGTACTCCGCGCATGCTATTGCTTTCATCCATACCATGGGGCTAGCCTCTGGGCTCTTGAGAATGCCAAAGCCCTTTTCTGCGTCTGATGGAAGATCGCTTTACCTGGACTGCACGTGAGGGGTGAATTATTCCTTAAGACTTGTATGTGACATGTGGTCTGGACTTAATAGGATGAAATAAGAGACTGATTTTCCCGTCAAGGCAGGGGTTTTCCAGCATCTAGTGGAAATGAACTTCCAGGAACCCTGACGGAAATATCCTCTGAGGAGTAGCAGATGGTTCAGGCGAGCAAATCTAGCTGTGTCAATACGCAAAGGGAAAGTGGTGCTCCGACGGCCTCAGGAAGGAAGTGACTGCGACAACATGCCACTAAGGTACCAGTGGTTGGGCTGGTAGATGAACGGGCATGCTAGCAAGCTACACATATATGAAAATCCAGAATTAAAGTAAACAGTAAGGAAAAGTGTAAGTTACATGACAAGACATAAATCGTCCGCTGAGAATAAAGGACCATCACAAGTGAGAGTAGTTGTATGGTGACCATCTACGGTATGAGAGGAGCAGTGCTCAGAAGGCGTCCCAGACGCCCAGGAATTCACCAGGAGGAAAGCTCCGACGACAAGTGCTGAGTGCCACACAGCAGTAGGCATGCAGAGGGAAGCGCTTTATTACACTCGAGAGAGCAGCTGACTTAGATAAGCACACAGCAACAGAAGTATCGGGTCCCTGCCCCTGTTTCGGTAAAGAGTTAGAACCAACCGCGTTATGCTGCTCATCACCTACAAAGCTGATACCATTAGCAGATAGAGTGGAATACGTGTATCATCTGTAAGAAGCACACTGAGTAATGGAACAGTGCTCATCTTTGATAACTAGGTTGCTACGATGCAACCTTCTCTTTGAAGGAGTGTCGCCAGCGAGTCATGAGCGCAAAGCCCCAGTAAGACAGCTCTCCCAGTAAAGTACATACGAGTATGTGAAATAAATTCTTGTTTAAACAGTAACTGATAGAAATCCAGGATACTTCGTAATGTGATAAGGAATTCTCCACTCACCTGTCGTAATTAACTGGAAACGGCGTCTCTCCATCCCACTTCCTACGACATTACGAACGAGCCAGCCCACAATACAGTATCACTCGAGTTCTGTCTCTATAAAATTAAGAAGTGACAGCATAGATGACTGAATTAAAATCTATGATATTAAATGAATGAATCAAGGGTGGCGGTATCAGTGAATATGAAACTACGTGAAACCACATGTGTGTAAACCGTCCTCATCTGAGAGACATGCGCTATCATGAATATGTAGTTTGCAAATATGTGATACTGTCCGTGTAGATTGACTAGGTTCTTTTATTTTCCATGCACTTTGCAATAGAATTGCAGGAGAATTTTCTGTGAACAGCTGGTGTGTTTTTTGTGTTGTAGAAAATATAAAAAGAAAATGGAACCTACGTCTGTGTTTGCAACGATTTGGTTTCATGTAAATACACGGATAATTTCAATGTCTGTTATCCACTTAATTTCGAAACATTGTCAACTGAAACGAGTATGTAATTGGGCAACGTCATCCATTCCCATATTCTGTCAGTGATGAGCACTTTCTATTGAAACAGTAACATACATTAATTTCCAATCACAATTATATATAAGCATCCTGTTCTTACAGTAGCATTTGGGTAATTTTGTTACTGGATAACTGCTGAACTTTCACTTGTAGGCAGCGGAATGGATTTTCCTACATGGATGTAGCTCTGTATTTATTGTATAAGAGAAGAATGCTTTCCTTCAACCTGCTGCCAGTTTGTCATGGCTTTCATGCTAAAGACTGCAGCTCGCTATGCTAGTGTAACGCGTACAAACCACTTCTTTCGTTCGTAGCTATAACCTATACCCATTTGCTCCAACTTACTATAGTCGAGCTTTGTTCTCCCTCCACAATATAAACTCCGCCTGTCACCTCTTCCTGCCCTTCACATGCATCCATTCATTACCATATTAAAAGGGTGTACCGAAAATGAATGTCTCGGAATTTTATTGTGTGAAAAGTCTTAAAGATCCTTAAATATAACAATGTTATAAACATTCTGCACCTCTCTCCTTCATGCCTACATATTTATTTCTCAACACAGTCATCCTGGCAACGAACAATTTATCCCACCGAGAGACCAGTTCGTTGATATGGTCACTGCAGAATGCTGGACTTTGTTGATGGAGCCACTGTATTACAAGTATCATTACCACACAAAGGGCACACATTTAGTAACAGAACTGCAAGTTTTCGCCTCTCGCCAATAAGGGTCGCATCGGATCTGGCGACCACTAAGTCGCACCTCCAGCGTCTCTGAACTACGAGCTGCCTCTGCTGCCACGACCCAGGACGGCTGGAGGCAGCCGCTCAGTACACTTGGACATGGGAACCTCCTCGCTATGACACCATCGCTCGTGCTTGCTCGTTAAAATTGTTATAGCTGGACTCTGTTTCTAGCTGCATTGTTTGTAATGAGTCTTCGTTCACTTGGTGAAATAGAACTCAAGCAAATTTTCTGTTTATTGTGTTAACTTGTTCGCTAATCATTTCTACTCCTGTCCAGCTTTCCTATGACGACAGTTGTCCCACTACTCTGTAGCCTACCTCTCCTAACCGTTGTGACTGAAGACATACACAGCAGCCACAGCCTCGCCTCTGGTTGCACCGCTTCAACACTACCAGAGGGGTGGCATTGAAGGTGTTCTTCAAGTTTTGGAAACATGAAATTCGGATGGGGCCAAGTCGGAGCTTTGCGGAGGATGACCGATGACGGTGAACACTAAGCGTCGGCCTGTTGTAGATATCACACTGCTCGCGTAAGGCCTGGCATTGTAGTGCTAAAGGGGAGTGCAGTCCATGTGTGGACAAAGTCCTCGAATTCGAAACTATATTAAAACATGTTGTTTCTAATGCACCGACATAGTTACGTTACAGATCACCATGTCACAAGCTACAGTTCGGAGCTTTGTAGCAACAGAGGACTGCACATTTGCAAAAATGAGTAATAAAGATGTAGAATGAAAAATAATTTTTGTTTTATTTACAAAGCTGTACGAGTTTCCAGATGAAAAATTAGGAGGTATTTATTTTCAGCACATCCTCTTAATTATTTAATTATTTATTCACGCCTAAGATTGCGTCCTAGCAAAATACCCCACCTTATGGTCAGCTACTGCCATAAAGATATTTTCTCTCTGATTCGCTCCGTTGCTGTTCTGTATTTATTTCCATTGTGTAATTTAGCCTTCTAACTTCCAGCAAACTTCTGTAACACAAAGTTTCATTAGCTCTATTCATTTAGGTTAACAAATTTCTCTTTCCTCAATGTTTTTCATAGTATTGCCAACCGGTATTTTAAATCGTATTTCCTTTTTCACTATCGTATACTTTTCTACGCATATAGCGAAACTCATCACCTACGTTTTGTGTCTCATCTCTTACAGCTACACTGAGTTAAGTCGACTGCATTCTATTACAATGCTTTTTACACCTGTTGGTGTTCATCACATAACCTTATTCCACAACATTATCCAATCTGTTTAACCGACCTTCTAAGTCCTCTACTATTCATGAGAGCTTTACAATATGATCACCAAACATTAGAGCTTTATTTTCTTCACCTATTGTTTGTTCCTCTTCCAAATTTCTGATTGATATCCTATAATGTAAATATCTTCAACATTTCGTGGGTCTGTCAGCAACCATGTAAATATTAATTTTAATTTTAATACTTAACAGCCTCAGTTGCACTGTTTGCTTAGAATTTACCTAGGTTTATATCGGGATAACCCAACCTTCTTCAGAATAAAAGTAACTACCGTCTTTCCTTAGTGGACATCGTCAAGCTAAAACTACAAATCCATAAATTATCGTCAGGCTATAAGACTTGTTGATGGAGATAAATTTTAATTTAGGCATGTCAGTATTGTTGAACGTGGAAGTAGAAATCTTTATTCAAGCAAGGTAAAGATGTTCCATAATTATGATTTTTGTTTTTGCCAACGCGTTAGTGTAGATGCATTGGCTGATAATTTGTTATTGGTGTCTAACCAAAAAATGTACGTACACGTTTTTGATAAAAGGCTAGTTAGATATATCACTTTTTAGTGCTTCTAAGATTTGTTAACATAACTATAGGTAATTGGATGATTTGCATTCATGTTGGATTAGTGAACTTATATAATACTTGCTGGTTAAATCTCATTGTTTGTGAATCAGTTGTGAGTAATGCAACTTCAGCTGTCAGATGTTTTTGAAAAGACAAACTTAACTTGCAATATAAGTTTGCTAATAAGGATCAGTTAGTAATTCATCATAACCCAATAATTCACGTAATCCAGATCACATATTTTTCAATGAAGTTCGATTTTCTTAAATGTTCTCGTTTATCAGCCAAAAGAGTTTCATGTGCTTTTCAAAGTAATACGGCCAGCATTATACACTACTGAGTCTGTAGCTAGCACATTTACATATTTTTTTATGACAGACCAGAAAATATCGCGTTCCATCGTTGCCCCTTTAGATGCAAAACATTTTCATTTATTTGTTACGTGCACAAGGACCAAAGTTATCAGTTTTGAATAGGGTCAGAGGATTCAGGGCCTAAGGGCTGAATGCTCTTTCCAATGGCTATATTTCTCGCTTGGTTCTGGGAGCTTCATTGCCCAATCAGTTCATATTTAATTTTTACTTACAACCTGTTACAGGATAATTCGAGTTCAGTACCCATTCCAAAGTTCAGACATTCATTCAACATAATTATAAGCATTTTTTCTTTTAAAAGAACGTTACACGTATTGCACTTAAAACACGCTACACGATAATTCGAGTTTAGTACCCATTCCACAGTTCAGACCTCCATTCAACATAATTATAAGCATTTTTTCCTGTTAAAGAACGTTACACTTGTTGCATATACAACAAGCTACACGATAATTCGAGGTCAGTACCCATTCCACAATTCAGACACCCATTCGAAGTAATTATAGGCATTTTTTTTTCTTTAAAAGAAGGTTACACTTGGTGGCTTCACGCAGCACACCACACAAGCTGCTACTCGATCGTCTTTCGCTCGCAGACAGCTCCCTACAACTGTGCACCCAGCGCACTCTTACTGCAACACTACAATCTCAGACCAGAAACAGTATCATTGGCTCGTGCACAGTCAGCGATCCGCTTTATAAAGCCTGTTACAGACATGCATCATCTGTAGTATACTTGTTTCATTTATATTTATATTAGTATTCTCATCATATTCCGGTGCTACATACAAGTGTGAAACAGCACACATGTTTCAGGAGCACCAAGAATTAGGCCACGTTCGAACTGACAACTACACTACTGGTCATTAAAATTGCTACACCAAGAAGAAATGCTGATAATAAACGGTTATTCACTGGACAAATATATTATACTAGAACTGACATTACATTGTCACACAGTACCCGGAGCAACCACCTCTGGCCGTAATAGCCGCGCGGGATTAGCCGAGTGGTCTTAGGTGCGGCAGTCATGGACTGTACGACTGGTCCCGGCGGAGGTTCGAGTCCTCCCTCTGGCATGGGTGTGTGTGTCCTTAGGATGATTTAGGTTAAGTAGTGTGTAAGCGTAGGGACTGATGCCCCAAGCAGTTAAGTCCCGTAAGATTTACCACAATTTTGAACATTTTTCTAGCCGTAATTACGGCCTTGATACGCCTGGGCATTGAGTCGAACAGAGCTTGGATGACGTGTGCATGTACAGCTGCCCATGCAGCTTCAACACGATGCCACAGTTCATCAAGAGTAGTGACTGGCGTATTGTGACGAGCCAGTTGCTCGGCCACCATTGAGCAGACATATTCAGTTGGTGAGAGATCTGGAGAGTATTCTCGCCAGGGCAGCAGTCGAACATTTTCTGTACCCAGAGAGGACCGTACAGGACTTGCAACCTGCGGTCGTGCATTATCCTGCTGAAATGTGGGGTTTCGCAGGGATCGAATGAAGGGTAGAGCCACGGGTCGTAACAAATCTGAAATGTAACGTCCACTGTTGAAAGTGCCGTCAATGCGAACAAGAGGTGACGGAGACGTGTAACCAGTGGCACCCCATACCATCACCCCGGGTGCCAGTATGGCTATGGCGAATACACGCTGCCAATGTGCGTTCACCGCGATGTCGCCAAACACGGATAACACCATCACGATGCTGTAAACAGAACTTGGAATCATCCGAAAAAATTAGGTTTTGCCTGTCGTGCACCCAGGTTCCTCGCTGAGTACACCATCGCAGGCGCTCCTGTCCGTAATGCAGCTTCAAGGGTAACCGCAGCCATGGTCTCCGAGCTGACAGTCCATGCTGCTGCGAACGTCATCGAACTGTTCGTGCAGATGGTTGTTGTGTTGCAAACGTCCCCGTATGTTGACTCAGGAATCGAGACAGGGCTGCACGATCCGTTACAACCATGCGGATAAGATGCACGACGCCTCGACTGGTAGTGATGCGAGGCCGTTGGGATCCAGTACGTTCCTGAATCCACCGATTCCATATTCTGCTAAGAGTCATTCGATCTCGACGAACGCGAGCAGCAATGTCGCGACACGATAAATGGCAATCGTGATAGGCTACAATCCGACTTTTATCAAAGTCGGGAACGTGATGGTGCGCATTTATTCCCCTTGCACGAGGCATCACAACAACGTTTCACCACTCAACGCCGGTCAACTGCTGTTTGAGTATGAGAAACCTTTTGGAAACTTTCCACATGTCAGCACGTTGTCACCACCGGCTCCAAGCTTGCGTGAAAGCTCTGAGAAGCTAATCATTTGCGTATCAAAGCATCTTCTTCTGTCGGTTAAATTTCGAGTCTGTTGCACGTCATCTTTGTCGTGTAGCAATTTTAATGGGCAGTATTGTACATTAACACTGTTGTGACTAGGACAGACATTTGCAGCGTACTGACGACATTCCACTGGTGCCGATCGTAGTCAAATACAACAGCACAACCTCAAGACTAGCATTTCCGTTCAAGCGTGCGTTTTCCGTGATGTATCCACGTTTTTGTCCAAATGTTGCACATTTCTCCGGAACCCAAATTGATCTTGGACAGACTGGCTTCCACCTTTAAGGTATGAGCGGCATATCGGAATTTCCTACAACGCTGTAGCTGTGTGGCCGCGCGGGATTTGCCGAGCGGTCTATGTGCTGCAGTCATGGACTGTGCAGTTGGTCCCGGCAGAGGTTCGACTCCTCCCTCGGGCATGGGTGTGAGTGTGTGTGTTTGTCCTTAGGATAATTTAGGTTTGTAGTGTGTAAGCGTAGGGTCTGATGACCTTGGCAGTTAAGTCCCATAAGATTTCACACACAATTTTTTGTAGCTGTGTGCCAGAAACTGCTTCACATCAATTTATCATGTAAGACTACGTTTAAAGCTGGTACAAACAAATAAAACGTACAGTTAATCCAAATGGAGATAGTGCTTTTCTCTAGACTTTTGTGCTGGTGCTGCAAGTCGTCCAATATACCGGGTGATCAAAAAGTCAGTATAAATTTAAAAAGTTAATAAATCACAGACTAATATTGATAGAGAGCTCCACCGACGCTCTGGACGTCCCGGCTGATCGACAGCAGATAACCTCGTCCCACAACACTGCCGCTCCTCTACATTACTCCGTGGTTTATTAAGTTTTCTAATTTATACTGACTTTTAGATAACCCGGTACTGTAGACTGTACTCGTCGGTCACCTCCAGTTGGTGGGACCCGGTGCTCCACCGACGCTCTGGAGGCGCCTGGCCGATCGACAGCAGATAACCGCGTCCCGCCACACCGCCGCTCCTCTGAACTTGGCGCATCCTGTGGGACGGCGATGCTATCAGTCCACTCCAGCAAAGGCCCGCTGACGTCAGCGGCCCATCTGCTCCGCAGCCAATCCCGCGTCCCGCGCGCCGCTCCCGGCGGGCACCGCTCGTTCCGCATTTATTGGCGGCTCCGGCGTCCTCACAAAGGCGCCTGAGGGGACGGCGCACGTCGCCGCCTTCTGCTTGTTTTGCTGCAGCCGGCGCTTTCGGTGCCGAAGACTTGTTGGTACACGTGTCGAGCCACTGCGATGAGGGGTACAGGCCGGGATCCCACCTCACAAGCCTGAGAAATAGCTGCGACCGGTTGAGAGCAGAGTGAAGTAGAAATGGTGCAACGGCGCCGCAGAACATTTTCGTTCCCTTTGTACATTTGTTGAGGAAAATCGAGTTGCTATTTTCCGAGCGAGTGACATGTGTACACTCGATTCTTTCGTGCCTGATACCAGATGTAATACGAAGACAAAGAGGCGGAGGATGCAATTACACACGCTTCGTTCCACATGTTTTTCAAAACAGTAAACTTGCCATCTCTTCCCAACCTCATTAACAATCGATGATTGACAGTTCCAGATAACCAAGTGAAATAGGCTGAGTAATAACTAAAGCTCACTACCTGAAAATATATGTATATATATATATATATGGTATATAAAAAAGAAACACCCGGTTTGGCAAGTCTATATTTCTGAAACTAATATATACAATGGATTTTGTTTCTTGGTGAATTGGAAACTCAAAAAGTTTTTTTTCATACATTTTCATAGGTGTTCGATGTAGTCATCGCCTCCCCCCCCCCCCCCCCCCCATCCAATTGAGATGCACAATATACTGTGTGTCAAAGCGCTATAGAAATTGTTCCCACACTGCAGCGAGCATCTCTTGAGTTACAGCTTCCACAACTGCTATTACGCAATGTCTCACTTCATTCGCTGTTGTTGGTACCGGAGGCACATAAACAGTCTTTGTATACCCCCCCCCCCCCACACACACAAGAAATAATCACATACAGTCATGTCCGGTAACCATGGAGGCCAGTAATGTAAGGCTGAATCATTTGGTCCAGTGCTACCGATCCGTCGTTCAGTTATCGTTTGATGGAAAAATTCCCGCACTTCCAGATGCCATTGTGGCGGTGCCCCAACCCGTTAGTAAATGAACTCGTTCAAGTCTCTCTCCAACTGTGGGGAAAGACTGTCATGTCCTTACATAGGTGGGAGAGGGAAAAAAGGGGTTACTGGTCAGTCTGCGCTCCCAAACGGTACAGAGCAGAAGGCAGAAGGATAATTCACACTGAAGGCATTTGTTTTCTTCTATCTGAGCCAACTCTGGTACAGGCATTTACTAGAAATGCAGGTGGTGAGACTTGGTAGGGAACAAGTTTTGGAGACTGGTGGACAAACATGGTTTTGAAATAGTTGTTTATTCTAGACAAGACTAATTCAGGGGAGGCTAGTTCTAGGGTTAGCAAAAGCATGAATAACACTGTGAAAACAGAAGCCAGTGCAGAAATCCCAGGAGTGGATGGTAACCACCGTAGCTAACACTAGCAGCATCATAAGGCAACAAATAAGTTGCAAGACAAAAGATGATGAATGTGACACTTTTCACTGAGGCACTCCAAGAGAGAGAGCACACTTACGCGGAGCTAGACCGAGGCTGGTATCGACGGACGTGGATTCGACACACAGATCGTTTGACTAACAACTCTGCCAAAATGTGGAATATAGGGGTTTTAAAGAGTCGCGTTGGGATACTGTTTTTCCCACGTAAGGCCACCCAGCAAATCCCATAGATCTCTTGCAGGTGTCTGCCAATCATGGTTTAGTTAGGTCCACTCTACTGCTCCTAAGGCGGAGATGTTAAGGCACCTTCACTAAGTCAGTGTTTGGTATCAACATTGTTCAGCTGAAAGCTAAACATAACTGCTCTGCCAAATAAGGCTTTCAACATTGTTGTTACACGTTATTTAGCCCCGCCCCTCGGGCTCCCCGGAGTAGGGACTGCTGGGTCAATAGTTGTTAGGTGTTTTCGCTCTCATTCTAACCCTTGTAATTCTACTGACGTTGCTGTTCTCAGGGCTAGTATCAAGCCGGCTTTATATTAGTACGTGCCTGCTGGTTACAAAGTTCTACGGTGACAACCTACCACAGCGTCTAGACGACATATGAAGTTACATGTTAATTCCTTGAGAAGTAACTAACGCCCTGGGACCGCATCTGGGGGCGTTTGCATTTTCGCAAGGCTCTCCCATTACGTTTTACTTCATGTAACAATATCTCTCCTAGTTTCGCCTGCTCTCAGCATCGTCTCTGCTTCCGCGCCTTGAAACGCCTGTTCTCCTTGCTCTCAGCTTCAAGATAACACTACAGTAGCAAGGAATAATCAATATATTACAAGAAATTTCTCAAGCATTTCGAGATGTGTGCTTCCTGTAACAGTGTTCTCGACAAAGAAAAATGAATAATACACCTTATCTCAAATAACAAAATAGTTACGACTTTTTAAAGTCGGACGTTCTTTTTGATGTACCATGTAAAACTCGAGAGTTTGCTCTTTCCAACAGTACTTTGTTGACGCACATATCTCAAATCACATAATGGTTATGATTCCTTTTCTAAATCCGATAGTTCTTTTTTATAAACCCTGCGTACCTGGTGTTTGTCTTACCTAGACACAACTAAATATATCAAAAACGACGGATAGTCGGAAAAAAAAATATTGGAGGTGAAAAGTTAATATTAGTTAAAGGAACATCTGTTCATGCTACAACTGGCTACCTCCTAACCATTTGCCCTTCGTGGGCGGTGCAAACTTTGTATTTTCAAGTAGAAACCTCGCATTGTTATTGCATATTCGAGTTCGACACCAAAAAAGTGGGCACAGTAATCGACAAATATCAAGCTTGCGTATTTTGCAATTAAACCCCTCTCATCTGACGCTACACTTCATTTTTGCAGTAAACATAAACCTAAGTTTTCTAACGGTTGATACTATTGTTCAAACGCTACGTAAGTGTTGCAAAAGTCAATTTACAGCACAAGTACAATGGTTAGACATTGACATTTCTGGGAAATAAGCAACTTGTGTGGTGGTGGTGGTGGTTGGGATGTTTAAGGGGGACTAAACAGCTAAGGTCATCAGTCCCCCGCGAATTGTGTGGTAACGTAGTTTTTTGTCACCTACGGGGATGATTTTGGTGGACCACCAAACCATTTGAATGCTCGATGTCGGTTACCACTCTCGAACGCCGCCATCCAGGTGACTGATTTCTGTTTGTGTTTCCACCCAACACTAGTTCTCACACTTGCCGCTACGCGGCTACCGAAGGAATGCAAACCACAATCATTGTACTAAGGTAAAATGTCCATCAAGTGTTTGTGGCAGGCCCACCTGTCATTGATATTCTCCAAAATCAACCACGCCAGTGGTGAGAGACAAGGGGATTCGCCGAGATAAAGGATCCCGACGGGAAGAGAAGACTGTTATATCCGTGTCGTTGGCTCTGGATCACACTAAATTTGGTTTCTAACCAGACATTGAAACGGCTGCCGTACCTTCCTGTGCAACAAAATTTGCAACATTAAAGTAAATTGCGAACGTAAATATCAATCATTAGAATGCAAAAACTTTCATTTATGTCCAATACCTCTTCGTTAGTCACGTGATCTAACCACCTTATCTTCAGTAATCTATTGTAGCACCACATTTCATAAGTTTCTCTTCTCTTCTTCTCTAGATGTTTATCGCCCATTTTTCACTTTCATACTTACTTTCAGAAAACGCTTCCTAACTCTTAAATTTATATTAGATGTTAAGAAATTTCCCTTCTTCAGAAACGCTTTTCTGGCCATTACCAGTCTACATCTTATATCCTCTCTACTTCGACCATCAGTTTACTCAGAGACAACTAGACAATAGAAAACAATCTGAAAATACTGTCAAATAAATATTAGCCTACTTTTTATTTCTTATTTTTCATTTAATTCTAGGTATCTGTTCCATGTTTGTTCTGTTCCTAGTTTCCAAATCATAAGGTTTATCGAGAATTTGTTCTATGGCACTAACTAAGTGACTAACTATGCACCCAGCTATTGCAAAAGTTAATAACAATTTTTCAAAAGTGTGGACGTTAGCTATGGGTGCACTGAGCCATCTGTGGTCTTATAGCTACAACTCAAGAGGAACTCCACTAACTTCACAACTGTTGAAGGGGGGTAGGACGTCAAACGGGCCGACATGCAGTAGGAGAGGCACCACAGGACATTTTCATTTCAACTATCTATACTTTTACAAATAAATTCATAAAACGTCGTCACAATGATCAAGAAGGATTCAAAATTGACATTCATAGCAGTGGAATTTCAAAAACGTCTCAAAAAATATATTTTTTTTTTGCTCTTGAAATTTCATCATTTTTTCTCCTACTGTTGGGTGCATTTGTTGCTATAGGTCCACTTGTCTTCAAACGTAATAGAGATTCTTTGATTAATTTTGCACAGCATACAAATCACGCATACAGTGTATGAAAGTCTAGAATTTTGCAAATCTGTTAAACCTCTGAAAAAAATTGAGATAATAAACTTTAAAATTTGTGTTTTTTGGAACATGAAGTTTAAAATGTAATAGATCATTCATTTTTTCATAAATTAATCAAATTCTAGAGTTTCATAAATCTATTCGTATCGTGTGTATTCTGTGCAAAATTCATCGAAGAATCCCTGTTAGTTATGAAGAAAAGTGTGCCTGTAGAAACAAATGTAGCCAATAGTAACTCAAAAAATTATGAAATTTCATGTACAAAAAATTATTTTGTTATGTGTTTGAACTTTCACTGGTATTAGTGTAAATCCTGAATCCTTCGTGGTCATTCTGACGAAGATTGATGATTTTATTTGTAAAGCTACAGAGAGTGCAAATTAAAATGTTCTGTGGTGCCTCTCCAGCTCCAAGTCGTTCCGTTTGACGTCCTATCCCCTTTAACTTTCTTTAATCACTGACCAGTGGAAGCGTGTAGTTTGCAGTCCAGCACTGCCGTTTTCATTCGAGTACGTCGTATTGGCTCTCTTCAGAAGAACCAATAAGCAGTCTCGGAAATGAATTCCGCGTGTGCTCCCTAGAAGCAGACGTGCAGCAATCTCATCTCCAACGAAACTACGGAGGAACGAGCAATAACAAAGAGGAGGACACCTCGATTCGGGTCTCCAATTTAAAAAGAAGCGATCACATACGTTGGGAACAGTGCGATAGAAGGGAACAATGGCACGACATACCGCCGGAAATTAATTCTTTGATTTCAGTAGTATATAGTGCAGTCAACAGTTCGATACGGTTCGGACTGTTCGCTTCCGTAATTGCTTTCCCGAAACCGGGACTGCGTATTGACGCCACTAACAAACTTACTTTCTTCTGCTTCTTTATGTGTAATGGCAAATCAGATAAAATAGCCTAAAGGTTGTGACAACGTCATCTGCGCTAGATGAAGTAGATATTTAACATGGCCATACGTGTTACATAGTAACTTTTTTGCAAATTACACTTTGAATATGACTCCTGTGGAAGAATACCTATGACAATACTTCATCTATGTGGGTGACTTTCATTTATACAGAGTGTTCCGGAACGATTCACTCAGATTAATACAGGAGGTAGATAACAACGAAAGAAATACACTAGAGTGTTCCGGAACGATTCACTCAGATTAATACAGGAGGTAGATAACAACGAAAGAAATACACTGAAGCACCAAAGAAACTCGTATAGACATTCGTATTAAAATGCAGAGTTATGTAATCAAGCATAATACAGCACTGATGTCGACAACGCCTATATAAGACCAAAGATGTCTGGCGCAGTTATTAGACCGGTTACTGCTACTACAATGCCAGCTTTCAAGATTTAAGTGAGTTTAAATGTGGTGGTACAGTCAACTCACGAGCGATGGGACACAGCATCTCCGAGGTAGCTACGGAGTGGGGATTTTCCCGTACGACCACTTCACGAGTGTGTCGTGAAAATCAGGAATACGATATAACATCAAATCTCCAACATCGCTATGGCCGGGAAAAGATCCTACAAGAACTAGACCAACGGGGACTGAAGAGAATCTTTCAACGTAACTGCAGTGCAACCCTTCCGCAAATTGCTGCATATTTCAATGAAAATGGAAATGCCGTATGGCTACGGCCTCTCGTCGGGTAGTCCGTTTGCCTGGTGCAAGTCTATCGAGTTGACGCAACTGCAGCGACTTGCCTGTCGATGGGAATGAAATGATGATGATAAGGACATCACAACACCCAGTCCCTGAGCGGAGAAAATCTCCGACCCGGACCCGGGCCGTTAGGCATCACATTCCGTCGAGCTGACCACTCAGCTACAAGGGGCGGATGCAGATTTCAATGCTAGGACATCAACAAGCGTCAGTGTGCGAACCAGGCCCTCTCGTGTACCCTTGATGACGGCACGACACAAAGCCTTACACCTCACCTGGGCCCATTAACACCGAAATTCTACTGTTGATGACTGAAAATATGTTGACCGGTCGGACGAGTCTCGTTTCAAATTGAATTTAGCGGACGGACGTGTACTCGTATGGAGAAAGCCTCATGAATCCATGGACCCTGCATGTCATCAGGGGACTGTTCACGCTGGTGGAGGTTCTGTAATCGTGTGGAGCGTGTGCAGTTTGAGTAATACGGGACCCTTGATACGTCTAGATACGACTCTGACAAGTGACACGTACGGAAACATCCTGTCTGATCACCTGCATCCATTCATGTGCATTGAGCATTCCGACGGACTCGGTCAATTCTAGCAGGACGATGCGAGGTTCCACGCTCCAGAATTGCTACAGAGCGGTTCCAGGAACACTCTTCTGAGTTTAAACACTTCCGGTGTCTACCAAACTTGCCAGATATGAACATTATTGAACATATTTGGGGTGCCTAGCAACGTGCTGTTTAGAAGAAATCTCCATCCCCTCGTACCCTTATGGATTAATGGTCAGCTCTGCAGGATTCATGGTGTCAGTTCTCTCCAGGGTTGGTTCAGACACGAGTCGAGCCCATGCCACGCCGTGTTGCGGCACTTCTGCGTGCTCGCGTGGACCCTACGTGATATTGGGCTGGTGTACCAGTTCCTATGGCTGTTCGGCGTATATTTCTGAAGTCAGTTTCTAATTTTAGTGAACATTTTGTTTGTGGTTTTGACGTATGCTGTTGTGTCAGTGTCTCTGACTGGAAATGTAAAATTCAAAAATGCTCTCTGTACGGATGGTTGGCTGTACTGGTTCACTGTGCCTCTGAATGGCAGAAAAAGGATTTACGTCCAATGTACGTCAGCCGATTTCAGTATTGATATGAGGAATTGTCTGAGAACAACCTTGGGGTATACAGGGATCGGCCTAGGTGCCTTTGTGTCCTGGCCAGGTAGTTCACCTCTCCTAACGTGTCTGGATTTCTTCCTCTGGGAACGAATAAAACAATTGGTGTACAAAACCGATGTGACAGCAGAAGAAGACTTCGTCGCTACAACTGCCGCCGCTGCTAGTAGCATTACGGCCATGACAGGACTCTTCCAACGCACACGGCCGTCGGAAGTCCTTCGATGTACTGTATTTACACAGTGCAGTGGTCGCTCTTTCGAGCAGTTACTGAGATGGCCGCTGTTCTTATTAACATGCTAAACTACCTTCTACGTAAATCAGTTCTTGGACAAGAATCTGCGTTCAAGGACTTTACGTACCTTAGCTAAATATTTGAATTTTGATATTCTCTGCCTCGTGTGTTATTTTGAACGGATAGTTTCGGAACATCCCGTGTAGGTGGAGGATTATGTGGGTTTACACTATGTCAGCGGCTGAATAAGTAAGATACAAGTTTTACGCGCTGGGGTGCATGATTTTGACTGTTGACTGCTACTGTCCTATAGGATATAGTAGATTTAAATGAGACAATGCTCAGGTCATTGCATAAGGAGATCAGGCACGAAGAGTATAATGTGAGTTGTCTTCTTTGGGAAGCAAAATAACTGATGACGGTCAAAATAAAGAGGATATAAAATGAAGTTTGGGTACAGGATGAAGGTATTTCTGATAAGAGAAATTTGTTAGCCCTTAATATAGAGTTAAGCTTTAATAACTCTTTTCTGAAGCTACTTTCCTGGATTGTATTCTTGTACGGAAGCGAATCGCGTATGATAACCAGTTTAGACTGGAAAATCATAGTATAAAAGAATGTTGAAAATTTGAGGGATAGATTGAAGGCCTAATGAGGAGGTATGGAATCGAATTGCAGAATGGAATAAATTTTGGGCATCACCTGACCACCTCGGCTTATACTATCTCTTTTAAACAAATTTAAGTAAAGAAACTACACGAAATAACTTTGTTACCTGTTGAATTTAACATAATTGAAAGTATTAAATGCCATATACTGAATCTTACTTACAGTTATTCTCGTAAAAAATAGGAGAACAGTGAGTGCTTGTAGTTAGCGTAGAAATTTCTTCTTCTCGCTAGTAGTATAGTGTACGGCATAAGATGCCCTACTTTAGTTTTAATGAGGTAGCGGTTGTACAGCTTTCTGGTGAAACCAATTTTCTACTCGTCGGTGAAGCTACAACTTTTGGTGAAACTTGAAACCTCATGTAAAGTCATCACTCCCTCTCTATACAGTGATCGGAAATCGTCCATGTCCTGTTACAGCCCAATTATTGGGAACTGAATGATAGGTCGTCAAGTACATTTAACTAATCAATTCAGAAAATTTTACACAGTCTTCTTCCAAATAAAATTGACCGTGTCTGCAAGTTCACGCTATCAATACAGTTTGCATTAATCCGGACGATGTACCAGACCTCTTGATATCTTGTAATAAGCAATCGAGGTTTCGATGAAAATACTGACAAGCACGTTGCTTTTGCATATAAATCATTTTGTACTCTACAGACAACACTTACCATACCTGAATTAGAACAAATGTTGATAATACTAAAATGCTCTTGAGTTCAAAATTTCCTCAATGGCGGTTTACACCAATGTTTTCATTTTGCAGAGGCTCGCTCTCTAACAAATTGGTTCAAATCCCCGGTGACTTTTACAGAAGTCTCCCGTGCATTCCGGCATGCTATTAACATTAGTCATTCACAGAACAATACTGTGCGTGTAAGAGCACTGAGAGCACTCACAGGCGTTTCTCTTCGATTGTTAGCTGTGAGGAAACGAAACAAAAATATGTATGAAAATAAGACGTTGAAGCTGTTCGTTAAAATGGAAGGTCGTTGCAGCTGTTCGTGTAACTGAAGTTGACTGGCTGAGAGTAATGGTATACTATAGGTTGATATGAACCATACAGAAACATGGTGCAATCGTAATTTAAGGATGGAGGTAACTATGGGATGAAAAGATTTATAGAGGAAGACCGAGCGATGGATACACTAACCAGGTTCAAATGGGTGTTTATACTCATTCCGAGATGAAGAGAACTACAGACAGCTGACTCGCATTGTGAGCTACATTGTCCTGTCACATTAACGTTACCATCCCTCAGAAGTCTCAAAAGGCACCTTAGGCTGCGCGGACGAGCAGGTAGAAAGTCATATGGGTTCTGAAAGATTTTTCGTTGGAGGTCCCATGGCACGAACAGCCCACTCGAGCTGTTACGTCATGGACACATGTGCCAAATACTCTGAGCTCGCAGTCTCACTTCCCGTTGACGTACAATCATGAAATTTGGCAACTTTCTTCCTATGATGATGAAAAGCTGGACTTTCAACAGCTGGGGCGTCAATAAATTCGTTCTTCCGTGTTTTCGTGGCGTGCGACTCACGTTTCAACTCAGAGTCCCTACTGAAATCGGAGGAGAGCATTTGCTCTCCTTCTTCGTCTACTGGCCTTCTGATTTGAGGCGTTTTCTAGACAGCGAGATTAATCATTGTGAAGAGTGATTGATTTATTTTTGGAAATTTGCTGGCAAAGCTTATAGAGAGCAGCCTGTCTAAATATTTTGGCTGGACAGATGTTCGATAGTATCGGGAACTAGCATGTGGGTATAGGTATGACTGTGCCACTAATGGTTGTCATACCTACATTCAAATGATTGTCAACTTTTTTCACATGAGCGCTGCGAAGACCAAATGATGCGCAATGTTGTACTGCAGAGTACATCAAACCAAGGGATACTCAGCGAAGAATTGATGTATTTCAACCTGCTAGGTTCCTCACGAGGATCACTCGTTTTTGTACCCTCTTATCTGTGATAGTAGGGTGTTTATCATACTTTAGAGTTCTGTCTAATTCGACTCCTAGTTATTTTGATTTATCGCTGTGTTTGTCTACGCCGAGAAGACCGAACCGTGGGTGATTTTCTCTGATGCTAGGCGATTAGACAGGTGGAAAAGATATGCACTGTCAAGTCATATTAAGGTGAACATCGGTAAAAACCCAGCGAACCGTTGCGAGAGGATCAGAAAGAAAGACAATGAGATTCTGGAAGGTACCGACACGCACGTAGAGCCATGCCGACTGCAATGCCCTGGACAGCTGATCTAGAATTCTCAGTTGACGATCCATGCCCCGAACAGACCGATCAAGGTCGTCCCACAAAATCTCGACTGTGCTTAAACCTGGAGAGTTTCTTCGCCGGAGATGTGCGCGATATCCATGTGAATCCTCTTCTAACCACGCATGAACATTGCTCGCTGTGTGACACGGTGTATTGTCCTGCTGATAGATTCCATCGTCTCTAGGTATTGCAAAATAAACTGCGTGTACCGGTGGACATGGTCCCCAAGATTAGGTGCATATTTGTGTTTATCCATTGTGCCTTCCAGAATAACGAGGCCACCCAGGAAGTCCATTCCAGCTTGGACCCTTTCAAGAATAGATGCAGCGAGTCTGCTTTCAGACGTTTCACCTCGTACACGCCACGACGATCTGTTTGATGGGACATGAAATGTAATATGAAAATGCCACTTGTCGCAATTGAGTAGACGACCAGTTACGGTACTGGCGTGCAAATTCTGGCGTGCAAATTCCAATCTTGTCGCCGATGAACATCAATCAGCATGGGTGCCTGAACCAAGCGCCTGCTGCGTACGTCCATATGTATCAGCGATCGTGGAACAGTAGCTGAGGAGACACTGTTGCAGATCCTTCGCCCATTTCGGCGATCAGTTGGTTAACAGCTACGTTTCTACTCACCCTTACACATGTGCGCAGCCGTCGTTCGTCGCTGTCATCAATAGTTCTTGATGCACCAAAATTACGTCGGCGCCGTTTCTGGATAACTCCATTTTGCCATGCACGGTATACTTTACCGACGACGGCACAGTAACAGTCTATAATCTTAACCGCTTTTGGGATACATCCACACTTTTTCAGAAGCCCAATGATCATGGCCTTTGGGACTTTTGACAATTCTCTCCGTTTGTGGATTACGACAACGACTGCACTGCTTTCCGCGTCCTTCCGACGTGCATTACACAAACACTCCCGCTGGTGTAACGATCTGCCTTCTGTGAGTGATAATTGCACACTAACGTCGAACGTAGTTAATGGTCAAATTAATGTGCCTGGATCGTGTACTACGGTTTTAGTAACGAGTCTGACGGAGTAGAAATATCTGTATTAGCACAATTTCGTAAGATTTACTAGAGCACTATTATCACATTCAGACATGTGCTGGTCGTGGAATTTCTCGTATTTAATCGGGTAGCTGGACCCAGTTCACTAAATTGTTAGTCGTGCCAACCTTCCGTTTCTGAAAACTTCAATAATAATATAATTGGAGCTCAGGTGAAATAGTCATCAGCGCGGCCTAATACACATATTCCCAGAAACACGCAATGGATAATTGACTGAACTGTATATTTGCGTACCTAAACATGAATATGATTATAAAAACTTAAAATTTCAATGAGTAACTACATATTGCAACGAATAATTGTATTGCCAGATATGTGAGTAGCTGTAAGACTTGTCAAGTAACAGAACCTAGTCTGCTGCCCTCGACAGCAAGTGTTCGTCAGAGACAAGGGTGTCGTAGGTCCGCTGTTATTTTCTATACATAAATGATCTGGCGCAGACGGTAAGTACGAGACTGGGGTTCTTTGCTGATGAAACTGTAGTGCATTGAAGTGTCGTCATAGGGTAACTGTAGGAAGAGTCTAGAAGACGTAGACTAAATTTATATTTAGTGTGATCAATGTCAGCTTGCGCTAAATGTAGAAAAATGTAAGTTAATGCAGATGGCTAGGGGAAAAAACCACAACGTTCGAACAGAGCATTAATAATGTGCTGCTAGACACAATCACGTCGTTTAAATATCTAGGCATTACGTTGCGAAGTAGTATGAAATGGAATAAGTAGACAAGCGAATGGTCGACTTAGGTTTATTGGGAGACAGCGCATATAGGACACTAGTGTCACCAACTGTTGAGTACTATTCGAGTCTCTAGGATCGAAACCACGTTGGATGAAAAGGAGAGATCGAAGTAATTCAGAGGCGAGCTGCTAGATTTCTTAGCGGTAGGTCCTGTAAAGACGCAACTACTGTGGAGATGCTTCGGGAACTGAGATCGGAAAGGGAAGGTGACGTTTCATCCGAGGAGCACTATTGAGAAAATTTAGAGAACCGGCATTTGAGGTTAACTGAGATTAACGATTCTACTGTCGCTGTCGTACATTTCGCGTAAGGACCACGAAGATTTCTGAGATTATAGCTAGTACTGAGGCATTAAGTCAATGAAAGTACAGTGTATCCTCTGCCAAGCACCATACGATGGCTTGCGGAATATATATGTAGACGTAGATGTAGAATTTCGCTCACTGTTCTTTAAATTAATGGCACAATGCACAGCAGCGTAAATCAGCAGATCAATACAATTCAGTATTATCATTCAAATATACTCATCAGATAAACGTCCTGTTTAGGAACAAAACTGAAACAGATATTCTGATAGTTTTTATATGCACGAGAGGCAGCTCGCATTCCCTAGCTATCTTTAAATAGTGTTTCTGTCATTTTTAATAGTTACTAATAAACTCTTTCAACTACTATAAATGGGTCAGTCTTGTACTTATACAATATAATAACTGATTATTATATATAGTTAAAATCAAACCTTCATGAAATGATGTTGACCTCAGGATGCTCCTTTCCCTTAGACCCATGCTCAGGCTGCCGTCACAGCGCACACTGGTATCACTAGGCACATCTTTCCACAGCGAGTCGAACAGTACTAGCTGGTGCGTTGCTTTACCAAAATACTTTTCAGATAAGTAAATTCTACGTTTAAACCCGCAAGCATCTTAGTTCTGCAGCTCAACCACACTTTGCTCATAACGCCCTATTTACTAGGAGGGAATAAAAATAGACGCATGCGTCGGCGATATGACGGGCTGTGACACCGATAAAATCTTCATCTATAAATCTGGATGCACTCCGGTCTGTAGCGTTCTACGTCTATGACACTCTTGCAAAATTTCTAATGTCGTCCATTAGATCGTGATCGATGTTTTCTCCTGCGTCTCAGTAACCTTGAAAGGAAAATATTTGTCTAGTATCCATTTGCTTGGCTACATGTTCCGCCTAAAACGATTTCATTTGGCAACATTCATAATCACGTTTGTCTCACCACCCTGTTCCATGTTACGTCTGTTCAAGTAGTTCGCAACATGCTACTCTACATGACTTGCTCCTTACTCGTAAATTTTAGGAAAGCTTCCGCATTTAAAATCAGCTTCACATAGTCGTTAGTCAACAGTGATTGAATGCACTGATTACAAAATTACTCTTTCAGGCCTATTGGGATGTCTGTTCGACTTGCCAAAATACCTTTCACTTTTGTTCTGCAGTCCATACAGTCGTAGCAGTCATTAGTACTCTAAAAGTGGTCAGTACTATTGGGAACAAGTTTACTGATTTAGAAAATAGCCAATTATGTGCCAGAGTTCTGAGACAGTTTTCGTAGTCTCCTCTGGCCAAGACACATAATTACTGTCGAAAAAAAGGAATATGTATCTGAAGCATTACTAGTTAAAATTATGACACAAGATTTCAGTCTACTATAGTAATGTTAACAAAAGCTAGAAACCGAACGATTTACTACGATGAATGGGTGACATACAATCGAATGTAGAAACAATTATTCAGATGTCTAATGTAACAGTTGTTTCGTTGACTTATTATTTCTTCGAAAACGTAGATCCTGGCCACAGGGAACCTGCTATATGACTTAATTCAACGATCAGCTGTGATACCATTATCAGCTGGTCAGCTGAATCATACTAACAAAATATAGCAAAGCGCTGGTATTATGTGTACAAAGTTGTGCATGAATGATTCATCATTTAATAAAAAAAGGCACAGTCTTTTAAGTCAATACAGTCAAAAGACAGGCCCCTGCGGCGTTTTATGTCACGTATTGTCATACTACCAAATTTACTCACACAAGCCGCCGAGTACTTTCCGTTGACGTAGAATCATATTTGGTAAATAAGTATTGTTTTATAGTACAAGTAAAGGTAAAAATTCAGAAAATTTTAAAAATATATCATAAAAACTATCTCTTTGCCATTAGAACTTGCATTACATTATTCATCCATCAAATGCATAACAGGGTACTATTATTCCAAGCGAACTTAAAATGTAAGCTTAAGTCATGTTTTAGTAAGCAAATAAAAATATTTAAATATTCTCTTTCTACATATGTAAGGTGGGATCTCCTGGTACCTTTGTTTTGTACATCAGAGGTAGTTTCAGATCCCTGGGATGGATTAGCTTGGTTCAAATAGCTCTGAGCACTATGGGACCTAACTTCTGTGGTCATCAGTCCCTTAGAACTTAGAACTACTTAAACCTATCCAACCAAAGGACATCACACTCATCCATGTCTGAGGCAGGATTCGAACCTGCGACCGTAGCGGTCACGCGTTCCAGACTGTAGCGCCTAGAACGGCTCGCCCACTTGGGCCGGCTGTATTAACTAATTATATACGTAACTACTTTAAGATTAAAGGAGACCACTCACCGAAAATCAGAAGCTTTGAATTGTCGATAGCCACACTCAAAAGGGAAAAAACCTGCTAACTTTTGTAGTTGTCCTTCGACGAGCTAGAGGAAAATACACTACCACACACACCCACACACCCTACACGATGCCGGCTAGTCTAGCAGTACGCTGGCAAGTTTTCCGTCCTTTGTTTGTGCTTCTACTTCTCCATGAATCGTTTCCGTGACTCATAAAGCATTTATATTCTGCAAGAAATTCCGTACAACATATGCACGTAACTAAGTTTGTACGGGATGCTCAGAGTGCGAATCCTGGTCGCCCTTGTCCAACTTTGCTCATAAATGTTGATATGGGCGCTGGGGGGTGAATCTGATGCAGCACACTGTTTAGTCAAAGTACCTGTTTATCTTCTCGAGACTACGTCGCTGACCTTAACAGGAATCAGCTAGCAGCAAGGTGCAATGGAGAGACAATTTGTCCGTAACAGACTACAAGAAAAAAAAGAAGAGAGAGCGTTCAAATGTGTGTGAAATCTTATGGGATTTAACTGCTAAAGTTTCTAAGTTCACACTACTTAACCTAAATTATCCTAAGGATAAACACACACACCCATGCCCGAGGGAGGACTCGAACCTCCGCCGCGACCAGCCGCACAGTAACAGACTACACTCAGGTTCCTAGCAAACGGTGCCCTCTGTAGAAATGCGATGAAATTAGACATCACATAAAAGGCTACATTCAGAACGTTTCAGCAGCGTGCGCCATTTTCAAGTTGGAGCTGTAGACCATTAATACCTGTTAATAAATTGTTCTAGCTGGCGGGGAGCATTACTAAGACAGCACCCACACTAGGTTCGCATTCCCGAATGCGCCGATGGGAGAATGGAGCGCCCTACGACTCGTAGTAGCAACAGCGTCGCTGATGGTCTCTTCTTCTGCTTGCAGACTCGCGACCTGCGGACGAGGCGGAGGTGGAGGACGTGAGCAGCGGCCTGCGCGGTCCCTACTTCGACACCTCGGCGTCTCGCAACGTGACAGCGCTGGTCGGGAAGACGGCCTACCTCAACTGCCGCGTGCGCAATCTGGGCAACAGGACGGTGAGTCGGCGTCTATTATGTGTCACATACTTACTTTGCATTAGTCAGTTGCGCTCCCTAGACCCCATGGAGCAGTATCTGCAACGTGAAAAGAGACCAGTGATACTCCTCTTAACCCTACATCTACATGGATACTCTGCAAATCACATTTAAGTGCCTGGCAGAGGGTTCATCTAACCACCAGAGCGCGAAAGAATGAATACTTATATATTTCCGTACGAGCTCTTATTTCCCATATTTTATCTTTGTGCTCGTTAATCCCTATGTAAGTCGGTATCAACACAGTATTTTCGCATTTGGCGGAGAAAGTTAGTGATTGGAATTTCGTGAAAAGATTCCGTTGCAACGAAAAACGCCTTTCTTTTAATGATATCCATCCCAAATCTTGTATCATTTCTGTGACACTCTGTCCCATATTTCGCGATAATACAACACGTGCTGCTTTTCTTTGAATTTTTTCGATGTACTCAGTCAGACCTATCTGGTAAGGATCCCACATCGCGCAACAGTATCCTAAAAGAGGACGGACAAGCGTAGTTAGACAGTTACTTTAGTAAGTCTGTTACATTTTCTAAGTGTCCTGCCAATGAAACGCAGTCTTAGGTTAGCCTTCCCCCCAACATATTCATTGTGTTCGTTCCAATTTCGTAATTTCGTAATTATAATACCTAGGTATTTAGTTGAATTTACGGCTTTTAAATTAGACTGATTTTTTGTGTAACCTAAGTTTAGCGCGTTCCTTTAGCACTCATGTGGATGACCTCACACTTTTCGTTATTTAAGGTCAACTGCCACTTTTCACAGCATTCCGATATACCTTCTAAATCGTTTTGCACTTTGTTTTGATCTTCTGATGACTTTATTAGTCGGTAAACGATAGCGTCATCTGCAAACAATCGAAGACGGCTGTTCAGATTGTCTCCCAAATCGTTTATATAGATAAGGAACAGCAAAGGGCATATAGCACTACCTTGGGGAACGCCAGAAATTATTTCTGTTTTACTCGATGAATTTCCGTCAATTACAACGAACTCTGACCTCCCTGGCATGATGTCACAGATCAGACGATATACTATATGCACGCAGTTTCACTACGAGCCACTTGTGTGTTACAGTGTGAAAAGGCTTGCGGAAATCCAGAAATACGGAATCGATCTGAAATCCTTTGTCAATAGCACTAAGCACTTCATGTGAGTAAAGAGGTAGTTGTGTTTCACAAGAACGTTTTTTTCTAAATCCATGTTGACTGTATGTCAATAGACCGTTTCCTTCGAGGTAATTCATTACGTTCGAACACAATATATGTTCTAAGATCCTGCTCATTATGGACGTTACGATATCATCCTGTAATTTAGCCTATTACTCCTACTACCTTTCTGGAGTATTGGTGTGACCTGTGCAACTTTCCAGTCCTACTTGGATCGAATACAGTAAAATAGCTTCACGAGGGGTTAGTGTGTAAAAACTGTAATAACTGAAGCACGACTGTTTGGAAAAGGCGGATTTCATGTATCGCAGAATTTCTCCTTGCTAAGGTATGTCGCCTATTTTATCACAGACAATCTGTCTCGCATCGCCTCTTTCTGTTACAGTGTGGAATCTTTGCTAAAACGACACTGTATGAGGCATGTTCAGAGAGTAAGTGTACTACATTCTAATGTTTTTATAAGGAAGTGTGTGAAAAAAAAGCAGGTTACTGTTGTAGACGTGTTGACTATTTTCCATATAATCGCTATCCCGTTCATTGCATGTCAAGAGCCGTAGCACAAACTTCGTTCTCCAGCCACCTCCTTTTCCCACTTTAGAACCTCTGTTTGCATCTGCTCCTTGGTTGAAAATTTAATTCCAATCATGTGTTCCTTCAGGCTGGTGAAAAGACGATAGTAGGAAGGCCCCAAGTGTCGAGAATATTGGAGGTGGTTCAAAACATGCCAACTAGATGAGTCCAAGAGCGCCTTGGTAGTGTGTGAGGACAGGCATTGTGAACCAACAAGCACTCTCCTCTCAGTAGCGTTCCCCTCCTTTTGTTGTGAATGCTCCTTTTGGGTTTTTTAATGGTCTCTCAGTATGTTAGTGCTTTGGTGGTCTCCCTGGGGCAAAAATACCGCCAAATTGATGCCTTTTTGCTCCCAAAACACCGACTTCAAGATTTATTGCCAGGTATTGTTGGTTTAGAATTTTTTGGCCACTAGGGGATTGGTATGACGCCACTGTGACGACTGTTGTTTTGTCTCAGCCGTGTGACGAGCGGCATGCATTTCATCTCCAATCACAACAGAGCTCAGAAATCCTCACCTTCCAGTTCAAGTCGCTCAAGGTTCAAATTGCTTTGAGCACTACGGGCTTAACATCTGAGGTCATCGGTACCCTAGAACTTAGAACTACTTAAACCTAACTAACCAAAGGACATCACACACATCCATGCCGGAGGCAGGATTCAAACCTGCGACCGAGGCACCAAGAACCTCTCGGCACAGCGGCATGCCGTCGGTCAAGGAACTCGATGGCACAACTGTCCCGATTTTTGTCGTTCTGCTCTGTCAGCTCTTTTGGAACCCGTCATGCGTACAGTTTCCAGTATCCCAGCGTTTCTCTGAGTGTCTCGTATAAGACAGATCTAGAGACCTGTGGAAGCATCGCCCAAAATTTCATCCCCTCTCAATATGCAGTGATCACGAACAGTTTCGATTTTTTTTCACCAACTCATCAGGCGAAATGGGAAAGACTTCCACCATTTTGTTTGTCAGGAACATTGGTTCTACCTCCTCTAAACTCCGTACACCATTTGAAACAACCGCTCTCTTCGTAATACCTTCGCCGTAAATCGTTCTACAAACAGGAAGCTGCTCGCACTTACCGAGATTTCTTACCGACATCTTTCACGCAACCGGACACTAATACGTGAGCTGCTTACATACTACCGTGTTCCTGTGATGCTCACTCTAGATCAGGTGCCCCCCCCCCTTCCCGCCAACACCCCCCCCCCCCCGGCCCCCCACTACCATTCACTGTTGCCAACCCGCAAAGAAAAAAAAGAACAGAATGTTACGGTCACAGCACACAAACTTTCTGAAGCCTGTGTAGTCGCTAAAGGTGAGCTTTGACTCGCTCTGACCAATCAGAACGCAGGCGGCAGAATTCGTTCCTTTTCCACCACGCTGTGCCAGAGAAAGGCGCTTCTTCCCTATTGCTCGTCCGCCAGGTCAGCAAGTTGTATCAGACACTTTTGTAGACATTAGCTTAGTGAGTGTACGAACCCATACGACCATCAAACACCGTCATTATGCTGAGACAGCCGCCAGGTGTGAGCATAGCAGTGGGTTTCACATGACTGGCAACTACGGCATAAATCCGGTAAAACTGAACCTCTTTCGCTTTTTTCTGTGTGCAACTTTGAGAGCATGTGATGATCTGAAACCGTCTCACCACTAGGCACCTATAAACTCAAGTGTCTTAAAAGTAGCTTGCTGCATTCTCGACAAAGTCTTCAGAGGATATGTAATACTATTTCTTCTGTGAATATCAGTTGTTCTTCGGACGGAATCTGAGATATTCTTACTCGATGTTTATTTATCGCCACTGTAGCGAAGTTGTATATGTATTATTTTAGTAAATTAATACTGCTTATCTTCTGCATTCAGATTTCGTGAGTTACTTAAGTCATAACTTCTCCTGCTGTTACCGATTCCAGCCACGTGTATTTACACTCCGTACTGGAATCCTCATGTAGTTTCACGACGTGGTGTGCTGTTTACATTTGTGTAGGACTTCATTAAGGCCTGTATTGAACATGCTTTCCTTATTAGAATTACTTCTTTTATGAATTAGGCAAGCTGACGCGGATGCAATTACTCTGAGGTTTCCTGGTGCTTTGACTACGTAATTGCGAATAACTGCATTCGCCACACAGTCTCAATGATTGTAGGTCATTAGGCAAAGTAGTTAACAGGTAACAAGGACATTTGTCCTCGTGAAAATTGGATCTCGAAGGTGCGGCTTATCATACTTGTTAGTTGCATCTGCTTAACAGTTTCACGCAAGTGTTCAGAGTTTATTTGTGTTACTCTTCATTGCGCTCTGCACGAGCTTGACGTCTCCTACCATTAGTAGAAAGGTCATAGCGTGTTATCATTGGGTGTCATTCACTTTTTGGGAATAAATTTCAAGGCGTAAAGAGTGTTCATCATTTTGTATAGTCGAGACAGGAGGACGGCTTGCGCATTATTAAATTAACTCTTATTGAATTGACATTACTTACATTATTAATAATATTCAGTTTGAAAGATCACTTTTAATTTCACTTTATACTACACTACATTACCCACAAAATATATCCCATGCTCTGGCGAACTGCTAAATGTATGTGTACACGCTCAAATGTCTTTTTTCACCACCAATGTTAAGCCATTTATTTCTTTGTAAAACTTGTTTATGGTTCCGTGACTATACTCACGCTTTGCAGCTTATTTTTCAGAAAATAAAAAAAGTATTCCAAAATTTACCGTCATATATTCACAGTACTATTTTAAGATGATTCCCTGAAATATTCGAACAAAGAATTACACTGGAAAAACAAAACCATCACTATAACGCTAGCGCTTCTGTTATACTAATAATGGTGTTGTGATTTCATTGGTTAATGATATGATTCTCATTAAGATTGAAATAATGTATTTAAGAAGACCAAAATAAAAAAATACAGAACTGAGTATTTACCTTAACCCACCGTCCAACGTCCAAACGGTCGCCTCAGACTAAGGTAAATCACTTTCCAGAATGTATTAATCTTCAGTTCGCTACTTCTAAACTTACCTTTCGTTTACGCTTCATTGAGGCTATGCGTGCTAGCAATGAATTAAATTGCCAACAGTAAAATCCCTTCCATCTGATTTTGTTAGGTAATAATTCCATCTATTGGTTTTCTGGGAAGTGATTGCATATCTCAGTGTTTCGTTACTATGCCTTGTCGCTTTAAATTAGAAAGAAAACCAAAATACAAAGTAAGCTTCACTATTGTGCTTCAAATTATGATTACAGGATAACGTGTATCCTGAAATATGCTTCTCATACAACACATAGACCCATGGAATGAAGTAATAATGGTATGTCACTTCACCTTTAAGTGAAGGGAAGTGACTTATTCTGCGCAGCGCGTTAACAATGGGCATAAGTAAATAGCTCACTGAATTGCATGAAAATCCTAAGCTGTAATAAACATACGAAATCACATGAATTGAATGTAAGTAAGCTAGTAGCCAAGTTACGTGCGTTGGCTACGCTTGGCTCTTACCGTTACCACAATGTTCATAATCTGAAATCCGAAAATTCAGTAACGAATACCAAACACAGTTCATGCAAAGTAATGGAGTGCCAATTCCCTCCACGACAGCAGTTACTGCACCCTCATTTCTCTGGAAACATGAAGAGAAATACACTGAAGCCCCAACAAAATGGGCACAGGCATGCATATTCAAATACAGAGATATGTAAACAGGAAGAATACGGCGCTGGGATCGGCAGCGTCCATATAAGACCAGAAGTGTCTGACACAGTTGTTAGGTCGGTTACTGCTGCTAGAACGGCAGGTTATCAAGATTTCAGTGAGTTTGAACGTGGTGTTATATTCGGCGCACGAGCGATGGGACACAGCATCTTCGAGGTAGCGATGAAGTGCGCATTATCCCGTACGACCATTTCACAACTGTACCGTGAATATCAGGAATCCGGTAAACCATAAAATATCCGATATCGCTGCTGCTGGGAAAAGATCTTAGAAGAGGAGAACCAACGACGACTGAAGGGAATAATTCGACGTGACAGAACTGCAACCTTTCCGCAATTTGCAGTATATTTCAGAGTTGGGCCATCAACAAATGTCAGATTGCGAACCATTCAACGAAACATCGTCGATATGGATTTTCGGAACCGAAGGCCTACTCGTATACCCTTGACGACTGCACGACACAAGGCTTTAGGCCTCGTATGTCCCGTCACCACCGACACTGAACTGTTGATGACTGTAAACATGTTGCCTGGTCAAAAGAGTCTCGTTTCAAGTTGTATCGAGTGGATGGACGTGTACTGGTAAAGAGACAACCTCATGAATTCATGGACCCTGCATCTCAGGAGAGCCTGTTCAATCTGGTGGAGGCTTTGTAGTGGTGGGAGGCGTGTGGAGTTGAAGCGACGTGGGAGCCCTGATCCTCCAGATACGACTCTGACAGATGAATATGTTACCATCCTGTCCTCTCGTCTGCATCGATTTATGTCCACTGTGCATTCCAACGGACTTGGGAATATCCAGCAGGACAATGCGACATTCCACACTTCCAGAATTGCTACACAGTTGCTCCAGGAACCCGCTTCTGAGTTTAAAAAATTCCGATGGCTACCAAACTCCTCAGATATGAACATTATTGAGCATATCAGGGATACCTTGCAACGTGCTGTTCAGAAGAGTTCTCCACCCCCTCGAACTCTTACGGATTTATGGACAGCCCTATAGGATTAATGGTGTAAGTTACCTCCAACACGACTTCAGACATTCACAGATCCATGGCAACGTCTCATTGTGGCCCTTCTGCGTGCTCGTTGGGGCCCTGCACGATATTAGGCAGGAGTATCAGTTTCTTTGGCTCTTCTATGTGTGTGAGAAGTGTTTCACTGAGTGTGCTCCTGAGGTATTAACGTTGCTTGTAACAATAACTGAAAGAAAAGTTACCTCTTTGAAGTGAGATGGAACAGGCGATATAGTTCTGAGACGTGGGACTTAGGGAAAGCAGGAAACGTGGGGACGAGGCCTAATCAATTACCGTTGGTTGCACAGGAAACACATACATTTTATTAAAAAAATTCTCAACAATCATTTTTTAAAGATTTTACTACACTTGCGCCTAAAAGCCTTATTAGAAGAATTGCACGTTATTGTCGGCTGTAGGCCACAGCAATGTTACACACAAGCAACGGCTGAAGGTCTGATTAAATGATTCAAAATTGTTCGTCGGCTGAAGGCAAGAAGCAGTTTCAAAAATACACAACGACTAAAGGCTGAATTACAAATAAGGTCGGCAGCTACACTTTAAAAAACTAAAACCCTTCCTAATAAACTAAGTAACTTGTAACAAGCTATAGTGACGGCTGCAGGCCTTATTAAGGGAAAATTTAAAATGGTTTGTCGGCTGAAGGACAGAAGCAGTGTTAAAAAGAATTAACGACTGAAGGCTGGAATAACAAGTGGGGATCGCAATAACGTGTTTCAAAATTATTGTAAATTTTAAACAGTTATGAGAAATGTTCAAATGTGAGTGAAATCTTATGGGACTTAACTGCTAAGGCCATCAATCCCTACTCTTACACACTACTTAACCTAATGTATCCTAAGGACAAACACACACAAGCGTGCCCGAGGGAAGACTCGAACCCCCACCCGGACCAGCAGCAGTTATGAAAACTTGTCCAAATAAGACGTAGTGATCCACAGACAGTGTTCCCTGGATCTACCTGAGAAGGGTGAGTACAGCTGTGTAAGCGGTGAGACAGGCAGCCAAGAGCTGTACTCATATAACAGGATGGCACTTCAGACTAAGTGTAGGTTAAGCGCGGGCCGATCGAACTATCCACCTCGCTGCTTCGTGCAAAGACGAACTGATATCCGTTTGCCACTCCTCACCAAATCCAGTACACAGACAGCATTAAAATAACTGCTCATTCAAAAATACAATATACGCTCGGATCCGGGGAAAACAAAACAAAATGGCTCTGAGCACTTAGAACTACTTAAACCTAACTAACCTAAGGACGTCACACACATCCATGCCCGAGGCAGGATTCGAACCTGCGACCGTAGCAGTTGCGCGTTTCAACACTGTAGCGCCTAGAACCGCTCGGTCACCATGGCCGGCTCCGGGAAAATAATTCCACCAACAAGTCACAATAATAAATCACGTCACTGAGAAGAAACACGGGCGAATTATAAGTCGGCACAAACACAGAGAAGCCAGAAGCGTTCGGAAGACGAAATGCACGTCGTCCGCTGCGACGACCGACCTAACGACAAACCACTCAAGTGAGGCACGGGGGAGATCCCAGTATAAATCGTCGACTGACAAAGTATTGCCATGACGTCACTTCGACCGGTGGACACACACACACACACACACACACACACACACACACACACAGAGTTAAAAGTTGCACTACTCGAACATCACGGTCTATTCAACTAAAACCAGCTTAATCCGGCCCTTTGCGTGGTCGTGCACTCTCGCGACCACATCCTTCCGTCGGACAGTGAATGTGTGTCGCCAGAGGTCGGGCGAGTACTGGCTGTCCGGACCTCACCGCTGCTCGGTCCCAACTCCCCTCGATCGACACACCACGACCCGGAAATACTAGAGACCGCTCCGAAGACGGTACCACAGTACGCACTGTCGGTGTGTGCTAGTGCTGAGGTGATCAAACGTAGTGGAGCCACTGACCACACTAAGAAAACGAGACGCCACTATCGCTATCACAAGATGCCAAGCTGTGAACGGCATGAACGAGAGCCGTATACGGCTCAGTTCATTGCCGGTGCCTCATCTTAATACGCTCAAGAGAACGCTGAATTTTAAGTGATGACAGGGAATCACCGACAAACCTAAGATTCATTCAGCTAAGAAAATAAAGTATTGCATCTAATGCAAGAATAAAGCGTGCACGATGCACGCAAAATCTGTGCATAAAATATGGTACAGCACGTCACTACACGCGAGATATCTGAACAAATGAAAATCCATACGCGTTAGACAGTAAAGAAAACATTTCACTCAATGGATTTTTATGAATTCGAAAGCCATACTTATCAGATGGGTTAGTGTAATCCGCATATTCTACCGCCTTTCGAAGGATGCTCATTTCAGAAGGCCACAAACGTACTGTGTCAGCATAGAAAGTGATCGCTGAAGTTCTTCATATACACTACTGGACATTAAAATTGCTACACCAATAAGAAATGCAGATGATACTTCCTGGCACATGATAAACGGGTATTCATTGGACAAATATAGATTATACTAGCACTGACATGTGATTACATTTTCACGCAATTTGGGTGCATAGATCCTGACAAATCAGTACCCAGAACAACCACCTCTAGCCGTAATAACGGCCTTGATACGCGCGGTTATTGAGTCAACCAGAGCTTGGATGGCGTCTATAGGTGCAGGTGTCCCTGCAGCTTCGATACCACAGTTTATCAACAGAAGTGACTAGCGTATTGTGATGAGCCAGTTGCTCTGCCACCATTGACCAGAGATCCTGAGAATGTGCTGGCCAGGACAGCAGTCGGACATTTTCTATATCCATTACATGCCCATGCGGTCGTGGATTATCCCGCTGAAATGTAGGGTTTAGCAGGGATCGAATTAAGGGTAGAGCCACGGGTCGTAACACACCTGAAATGTAACGTCCACTTTTCACAGTGGAGTCAGTGCCAACAAGAGGTGACCGAGAAGTGTAACCAATGGCACCCCATACCATCACGCCGGGTGATACGTCAGTATGGCGATGACGAATACACGCTTCCAATGCGCTTTCACCGCGATGTCGCCAAACAGGGCTGCGACCATCTTGGTGCTGTAAACAGAACCTGGATTCATCCGATAAAATTACGTTTTGTTATTCGTGCACCCAGGTTTGAAGTTGAGCACACCATCGCTGGTGCTAGTGTCGGTGCTGTTTCGTCAAGGGTAACCGCAGCCACGGTCTCCAAGCTGATAGTCCATGCTCCTGCCAACGTCATCGAACTCAGGTGATTTTTGTCTTGCAAGCGTCCCCATCTGTTGAATCAGCTATCGAGACGTGGCTGCACGATCCGTTATAGCCATGCAGATAAGATCCCTGTTAAATAGACTGTTAGTGATACGAGGCCGTTGGGATCCAGCACGGCGTTCCGTATTACCCTTCTAAACCACCGTTTCCATATTCTGCTAACAGTCATTGGATCTCGACCAACACTGGCAGCAATGTCGCGATACGATAAACCGCAATTGCGATAGGCCAGAATCCGATCTTTGTCAAAGTCGGAAACATGATGGTACGCATTTCTCCTCCTTACATGAGGCATCACGATAACGTCTCGCCAGGCAACGCCGGTAAGCTGCTGTTTGTGTATGAGAAATCGAAGGAAAAATTTAGTCATGTCAGCACGTTGTAGGTGTCATCACAGGCACTAACCATGTGTGAATGCTCTGAAAAGTTAATTATTTGCATATCACAACATCGCCTTCCTGTCGATTAAGTTTCGCGTCTGTAGCTCATCATCTTCGTGGTGTAGCAATTTCAAAGGCAAATAGTGTACGTTAACTATCACCACGTGAAGCCTTGCCGTTTGGACCAGAAAGTAGGCACTCGTATGTCGCACTACGTCTGCGAATGCGCGAGTTCAGGTGTACGAGGTTTACTCAATAGACTGGGAGAGAGACATCAGAGCGGCGTGTACCAGCCTGAAATTTATTTTCCTTTTCAGCATACTCCCGTTCTAGACTGAAACACTTATCGATCGCTCGGTAAATCGTTAAAGGCAGTCAGCGTACATTTGTTGATGCAACGCTCTCATCAAACGAGTAACCTGTCGTTTTGTAACAGGTATGTTAACGTTTCTTAAATTGATACAGCGCACAAGACCGATGTCTCCTGAGGCTAGCGAAAGACCCCTACTCTAGATTGCTATACAATTTGCCATCACTGAATAACCAGGGAGTCCAACTGAAAAAGAATTTCCGTTGTGGTATCACGTATCTATATCGACCTACTAGGGTCTAAAAGTTGGCAGTGGCAGAGTCAATGGAGCGCGCATACTGAGCCACTAGCGTATAGAAGCTCCGTGCCATGAGCGCTGTCTGCCACCGCGATGTAGGACGGCGAGCGGCAGCCCACACCAGCTGGCGCTCAGAGCCGCTTCGCTATGTGGCACTACGCAGACGCCACCTAGAGGCCGTCAGAAGCCCAATGATTGTGGTTCGTTCTGAGAGCCTCATCCCTCTTGCTATTTTTCTAGCTGGACTCTAATTCTTGCTGCATTATTTGTAATGAGTCCTTGTGTGCCTGGAGAAATACCAGACAAGTAAATCTTCTGTTTACTGTGTAACTTGTTCTGAAATCTTTTTTGCTCCTGTCCATCTTTCCTATGACGACAGTTGCCGCACTGCCACTGAATATGAAGTCTCACACGACATCATACAATGAAGGCTTTCACTATCGAATGTTTCAGCTGCTGAGAACTCTTCCGGGTTGTATGGCCGTGGTCCATGGAACTCTTCAATTCCTGACGTTTCTTCCAAGGCTACTTTGGACATCTTCGGAGGTGCTCCTGGTTGTTCTGAGTCTTGACGATGGACGAGTCTTACGTCGAATAGCGGCCTAAGTACCGTGGAAATTTTGATGGCGTGGCCATGTGTAACCCAGTGTCTCCTACGATTGCTAATGTTTACATGAAAAAAATTGAACAATTAGCCCTGAAAACAGCGATTAAGAAACCATGTCTATGGTATCTATACGTGGGTGATACATTATTTGTTTGGTCACTTGGCAAAAAAGCTTTATAGGAACTCTTTTGTTATTTAAATAGTATAAATCAAAAAATCGAGTTTACCGTGCAAACAGAGAAATACAATGCAATATCCTTCTTGGATGTCTTCGTCATGCGACAGACTAATGGCAGCTTGAAACATGAAGTCTTTCGGAAGGTTAGACGTTCCGACAGATACTTTCATAAGGATTCCAATCATCATCCACAACAGGAGAGAGGTGAAGTTAAAAGTCTAGTGGACAGTACTAGAAGGATTTGTACACCGGAGCACCTGCACGCCGAATTGAAACATCTAAACCAGGCTTCTGAGAAGAATGGGTTATGTAGTACGGAAATAAATAGAGTTTTGCGACCGAATAACAGGAGGCCTAAGGACAACGATAGGACATAGCGATGATAGAACACTGTTTCTCTACCCTTCATCAAAAAAGTAACCATTTAAATAGGCAAGATTATAAAGAAACATGACGTTCGACCGATTTTCAGACCAACTAAGCAAGTAGGCCACGCACTTCGTTCCGTTAAGAATAGATGTTGCCCTCTGTCTGCAAGTGGTGTATATAAGATTCCGTGTACGTGTGGCACGGTCTACATTGGAAATACAAAGAGATGTAAGAACACATGGGTGAAGTAACATAAAAGTCTTTGAAGTAACATATAAGTCTAGGGGAACCAGACAAATCAGCCGTGGCGGAACATGCTCTTCAATCAGGTGATCACGTAGTGAAATTTATGGAAACTGATGTTTTATGTACTATAACGAACTACTATCCACAGCCATACAGAGAAGACATAGAAGTATATAAACATGGGGCTAATTTTAACAGAAAAGAAGAAGCCATAAAACGCTGCTATATATGGTGTGTGGCGCTACAGAATCGATCACAAGTTTTTATCTTTGACGTACCTCCGAAGATGTCCAACGTTGCCTTGGACGAAACGTCAGGGATTGAAGAGTTCCATGGACCACGGCCACACAACCCGGAAGAATTATCTCTCACGACACCAGGAACTACAGTTCTAACCATATACGGGGCGAATTTCGTGATGGACGTGCTCTGTGGACAATCCCTCGTCTTCAAACCAGGGCCTTCTTCTAGGCGGGTACATTTTCAAAATTCAGCAACCATCTTGATGTGACCGCCGCTCATTAGTCTTTGGCCGCGGAATTCTGTATATCCGCTACCTTCCATGCGATATGTGTTGCCATCTTATACGCACTTATAAGCCTGAAATTTAAAACGATATGCAGTAGTATGACGTTTGCTTCTTAGTTACTGACTGACCCTATTACAGAAATCTTACGCTACTACGACAGTGATTTACTACACCTGAAGACACGTAACATCAGCAACCAACTAGACCATATTATGCGTAATGAAACCAAGAAGTTCACATAATATGCAAAAAACTGGTGATATCTCAAACTTGGGGACAATCAAGAATGGGGTGCCGCACGGTTCGGTCTTGCGTCCTCTCGTGTTCTTAGTATATATTAATGACTTGCCATTCTATATTCACGAAGATGCAAAGCTGGTACTTTTTTCCGATGATACAAGTATAACTATTACACCCAAAATACAAGAATTAAATGGTGAAATTGTAAACAATGTTTTTTAGAAAATCATTAAGTGGTTCTCTGCAAATTGGCTCTCATTAAACATTGACAAAACACAGTACATACAGTTCCACACAGTAAATTGAATGACACCACTAATAAATATATACTTCGATCAGAAATCGGTAGAATTTTCCACATTTCTAGGTGTATGCATTGATGAGGGGTTCAACGGTAAAAAACACACTGTAGATCTGCTGAAACGTTTGAGTTCAGCTGCTTATGCTATTAGGGTCATTGCAAATTTTGTTGATATACATCTTGGTAAATTAGCTTACCACATCTATTTTCATTCTCTGCTTTCGTATGGCATCATATTCTGGGGTAACTCATCATTGACTAAAAGAGTGTTCATGGCACAAAAGCGTGTAATCAGAATAATTGCTGGACCTCATCCAAGATCATCCTGCAGACACTTGTTTAAAGAGCTAGACATCTTCACTGTAGCCTCACATATATACATATTCACTTATGAAGTTTGTTATTAACAATCCAAATGTATTCAAAAGTAATAGCAGTGTACATGGCTACAACACTAGAAGAAAGAATGATCTTCACTACTCAAGGTTAAATCTAACTTTGGCTCAGAAGGGGGTAAATTATGTTGCCACAAAGTCTTTGGTCACTTACCTAATAGCATCAAAAATCTGACAGACAGCCATATGGCATTTAAAAGGAATTTAAAAGAATTTCATAATGGCAACTCCTTCTACTCATTAGATGAATTTTTGGATATAGTGTCATGTAATATTTTGTTCACTTGACACGTTCCACATCATCATGATCTATGGAACATGTGCTGATCTAATGTAATCTAAAAACGTTCTCCCCTCGCCGAGAACACACCCTCGCCACTTGTTGGCCCGCCGATAACCAGTACCTCTGAGACTTTCTTCACGAAACCTTAGTGAACATGTTGCAGACAGTTATACTCCAAGAGGTCGATCGATAAATAATGGTCAGTGCATTGAAGGAGCTGTCATCTCTACTCAGGTGATTCATGTGAAAGGCTCCCCGACATAATTATGGCCACTTGACTGAAATTAAGAGACTTTCAACGCAGAACGGTAGTTGGAGCGGGACTTCTGGGACGTTCCATTTTAGAGATAGTTAGGGAATTCAATATTGGGAGATCCTCATTGAAAAGAAAATATCACATCTTCGGCATTACCTCTCACCAACGACGACGTAGTGGGCGACGGCCTTGGCTTAATGATCTAGAGCCGTGGTGTTTGCGTACCGTTGTCAGCGCCAACACATCAGCAACACTGCGTGAAATAACCGCAGACGTCAGTGTGGGACGTATGGCGAACGTATCCGTAAGGATGGTGCTACGAAAATTGGCTTTAATGAGCTCTGACAGCAGACGATCGACGCTAGTACGTTTGCCACGAGCGCAAATATCCGGCAGAGCCTCTCCTGGGGTGATAATAGCGCTTGGACCCCGATATCAATTGGTAAGTGTTACTGGTAGGCTTCAAGAGTGACGCAGACCCCACGAAGCCACGGATCCAAGTTGTCGACAATGGACTGTGCAAGCTGTTGGTGGCTTCGTAATGCACATTGTGTTTACATGGAATGGACTGGGTCCTCAGGGCCCATTGATCGGATCATCGACTGGAATTGTGTTTGTTCGGCTACGGTGGCACTTTTATGTTTGACAATACACCATATTACAGGGCCACAGTTATTCCCCGTTGATTTGAAGAATATTCTGGACATTTCAATCGAATGAATTGGAAACACAGATCGCCCGAGAAGAATCCCATCTAACGCTTATGGGACATAATGGGGAGCTCATCTCATGCACAAAAAACTGCTCCAGCGACACTTTAGCAGTTACGGACGGCTATAGAGCCAGCATGGCTCAGTATTTCTTCAGGAGGCCATCAACGACATGTCAAGTCCGAAGCCAGGTTTGACACGACACTAGCAGGTATCCCATTACATTACTCACCTCAATGTATTTTAGTTCACTTTCCTCCTTAAAGATACTAACTTAGCCTTTTCCGCAACAAACTGCGTTTATAATTTCGTGACGAAATCACCAACAGTATTCTCACAACATGATGATATTCCAGTGCTCCAGATTATATATGTCTATCATGTTGATGTCTTGATGAAAGCGAACAATTCGTTCCACACAGTCTTCAGTTAAAGAAATGAGGTAATTGTCGAAAAAGTCAATCTTGCGACCCACCGAACCACCGAACTTCAAGGTATATTTTCGCATGCTGTTTACAACGTATTTGTAATTTAGTTAATTTTCGCTGCCTGAGAAAAACGTGGCATTGAAGTCAGTCATTTGTGTCTAAACACGGAATCGACTATCTTCTTTTAGAATGGGAAGTCGACGAAACGTGTTTTTATTTTCTTTTTATGTCCTGATAGGAGACACGGCCGGGATGGCCGAGCGGTTCTAGGCGCTACACTCGCAGGTTCGAATCCTGTCTCGGCCATGGATGTGTGATATCCTTAGGTTAGTTAGGTTTAAGTAGTTCTACGTTCTAGGGGACTGATGACCTCAGAAGTTAAGTCCCATAGTGGTCAGAGCCATTTTTGAACCTGATAGAGCGCAGAATTAGCCGAGCGGTCTAGGGCGCTGACGTCATGTACTGTGCGGCTGGTCCCGGCGGAGTTTCGAGTCCTCCCTCGGGCATAGGTGTGTGTGTTTATCCTTAGAATAATTTAGGTTAAGTAGTGTGTAAGCTTAGGGACTGACGACCTTAGCAGTTAAGTCCCATAAGATTTCACAGACATTTGAACATTTTTTAACCTGATAGAAGAGGTAACATCTCGCTCTTATGCCTGAAAAATTCTGTATATCACTCGAATAGCAAATCTAGAGGCCTTAATTTATCGGTTTATAATGTTTTCGCCACTCACATCGGATAAGTTTCGTTACACCAACAACTTATCACCCGTATCAGTCACAAAGAGTAAGTTCTACACCCTTTACAGAATCTCACATAATCTGACACAATCTCACCACAGAAATAACTTACCGTTTAAAGCCAGTATGTGATCAGAAACACCTCTACACACCGATGTAACAGAGGATTTACCGAAAAAAGGAAGGCTGGGTTCAACGATCTGTTGACATCGAGGTCATTAGAGACGGAGCGCATCTCTGATTTCTGTCAAGGATGTGGAAGCAAAACGGACGTGTCCTTTGAAAGGAACCATCCTGGAAATAACGTGGAGCAGTTTAGGTAAAAAACACTGAAAACATAAATCGGGATGCCTTGACGTGGGTGTTAACCGTTACCCGCAGAATTCGACTCCAGTACAGAATTGACACGTAGGCGTCATAAGAAGTGGATGCGCTATCACAAAAGGAGGCGGTGAGTGTTGCGTTGCCAGCAGACAAGCAGTAACCGCAGAGCGAATCTGTCAAGAGACATCAGTGACTTCAAATGTAAACTAGTCACTGGATTACTACTTTGGAAAATAAGCTGAAGATACGAACTGAAGTTTGTGTTGCGGAGGGCACTCGACTGTGTAGTTGGTGCAGATGTGTTGACTGGAGTAAGTAAAAGGACCGGTTTCGAGTCCCGGCAGTGGGAAAAATTTTAATTCATTTCTTCTGCTTCTATCGCTATCGTAGAGTAACGAATCTGCCAAGTTAATTTCATTGCTTTCAAAGTCACTCAAATCGATTGTTGGTGAAGTGATTGTGAAGTGGAAACCCAAAAGAATAACAGCACTTAACCGAGACCAGAGAGACCTCATTTCAAATGGGCAGGTACTGTTGAGCATTGCGGAAGGTCGTTGAAAAACTCTGATGAAATCAGTGGAAGGAATCACTTGTGAGTTAGAAAGTGCCACCAGCAATTCAGTTAGTACAGTAACTTTGCTCAGGGTTGTAAAATGAAAAGAGTACAATGGTCGAGCAGATGATTATGAGATACAGATATCCATAATCGAGGGCTTGAGGTGGCCTAAACAGCAATGCTGTTGGATAATGGATGACTAGAAACGTATGATTTGGAGTCATGAATCATGGGATCCGAAGGAAGGGTTTGTGTTGTAACCAGGACCGGAACGGTTGCGGGGTGGCCGTGAACAAAAGCGCAGCGGGATTGAACAGGAGCGGCTCTTAAACAAACAAGACGGACGAACAGGAAAGGACGGGCACACAACAACAGACGACTGAGCAAGACACCAAGAACTGCAGCCTGCGAGAAGCAACAGGGTCACAAGCGAAAACTCACGAAATCAACAACGTCCACTTGGACACGGAAACATGCAATGTAAAACCGATGACTGTAAGCGAGATACTGAGAGACTCACGTGAAAATCAGACTGCCTCGATGAGTTTTTTTTTCCTTTATTGAGCTTCGTTTCCCCCCTGCCCCCCCCCCCCCCTCCTCCGGCAGCAGCTTAGTATGTCGCTCTTCAGCCTACAGAATTTGTTTCGAAAAGAGGAGATAATAAACAATAAAAACAAGCTATAAAATCGGATACTTCAATGGTAACATAGCGGAAAAAATCGTGGAACTTAAAACATAGAAACAATGGAATGATGATGGTAATAAAATACATATGAGGTAGAAAGGTAAAGTAATAGACAGACAATTTAAAAAACGCAGCAACAATCTGGTTTCGGTTCGCAAGAGGCATAAAATTCACACCCAGCGACAGCATGATTTCTGCTCGTAGCACTTTGGAAAGACGAAAAACACTGAACATTCACTTGAACACTGCACTAAAAAGTTGGCAAATATGACATGCCACAGCTGATGGCAGGTGGGGGGAAACCTGGACAGATGATGGGAAAAAAAGGGGGGGAAGGAGAGGAAAAACGAAGGGAGGACGAGGAGGTGGGGGGTGCTGGGCAGATGCCACAGAGAGTTGGGAAGGCAGAGGAGGGGAATACAAAAGGATTCGGGGAGGGAGTGAGAAGGGAGGTAGGGAGAGGGTAGGTGGGGAGAAAACAGGATGTAAGGGGGGGAAGAGGGAGCCCAGGTGAATGATGGAGGAAAGGAGGAGGGTGAGGATCTGAGTTGATAGGAGGCATAAACAGAGGGGGAGAGGACATCATCTGGGAGAGGGGGGGGGGGGGTTGATGGAAGCCAGTTTGGGAAAGGAGATGAAGGGTATAGAGATGGAGGGTTGGGGGGACACAACAGTGAAGGCGCGGCAGGGGGCAGGGAGGGGGGAGGAGAGGAGGAACCAGGTGGTGAAGGGGATCAAGGCGGCGGGAGGTGTAGAATATGTGGAGATGTTTGAGAAATAGGAGCAGATGGGGGAAAGGAATGAGGTCATACAGGATCCGCGTGGTGACCTCTCTGAGTGAGAGGCAGGCGCTTAAATATATGATAGGGTACATCACTATTGGCCAATGGGTGCACGTATTTCTCAGTGGCACCCTCACATTATACACAGGCCACGAGCGCGTGCAGCCACAGCTTACGGCGCGACAGCTGCAGATATATCGAGGTCCATGCCGTATGGCGCGGATTCGAAACCCGCGGCGCTCGGTACCAGCGTTTGGGCTTGACGAATGCAGGGAGAACCTTACCTGTCATCACGAGTAGTGCCGACAGTGAAGTACGGAGGGGTTGGTGTTAGCGTATGGATGTGTTTCCGTGGCTAGGGTGCGGTCCCCGTTTTGCTCTTACGGAATCGATACATGCGGAAAGACATGAAGAAATTTTACAGCATTGTGTATTGTGTACAGTAGAAGCATAGTTAGGACACGATAGTAGTTTGCATCTGCACCGTGGTGCATTGTGTCCTGAAGCAGCATCTGGACGACATGCCCAGAACCCTGACCAGGATACAATTTGACACCGCTGGGATGAGTGTGACGGACGCGCGTTACTGCAGATCTTAGCGTCCAGCATCATTGCCATCTCTGCTTTCGACTTCTGAGCAAGAAAGGGCAGCAACTCCTCAACAGATAGGTCACTGAAAACGTCCTCAACTGAGATCAAGTGGTCATAAAGGCGAAGAGCAGTGAATCTTCATATTAATACCCACAAACAGGTTGTTAGAAACGCAATGTTCCGCGTGTTTGGAAATAGCAACCTGACTCTGAAAATTAATTAGGAGACAGGCGCACCTTTATATCCAAGATGAATTACTCTGTGTAAATGGATTAAGTAATGCAATGAAATATTAAGGTTGTGGAACCTAAAGGGGAGAATTGCATCTGACAGTCTCAAAATACTAAGTTAACATTACGAAACTGCGCCATACCATTTACACTAAGTGGACGTGGTGCTGCCTAAAGTGACCTGAAAGTTTGGAGAATTCTCCCTTTACCAGGCGTGGAAGTATGAAACCGGTATTTTCCTATAGATGGTGCCAGCCGTCAGTGAAGGGCCTATGAGATCGCGCCTGCAGCGCCATCAGCTTCTTGTAACGGCTAACGAGGAATGTCAAAACACAGTAACCCAAGTTCCATTCATTGGTATCCCTTTCAAACACAAAGAGGTTTGTGCCTATGAACTACGATTTGCGGGCAGCATTGGTTTTCTGTTATAATTTGAAGAAAACTCCTGCAGAATCGCACTGAATGCTTTTCGAAGCTTTCGGCGAAGATGCTCTTGGAAAACACAGTGTTTCGAGTGGTCCAAAAAATTCAGAGGTGGTGATTTTGACGTGAGGAACGGCGAGCTCGGGAAACCACCGAAAAACAACAGATTCCCGACCTTATTGGATGAAGATGACAATCAACAGGAACTCGCGGAACAACTGAATGTGACGCAGAAAGCCATTTCTCTTCGGTTCAAAGCTATGGGAAAAGTGCAGAAAGTGAGAAAACGGGTTCCGCATGAGCTGAATGCAGACAGTAAGCGCATCGAATGACCGCTTGTGAAATGCTGCTTGCCAGATACAACAGAAAGTCGTTTCTCCATCGAATAGTGACAGATGATGAAAAATGGATACACTAAGCCTCGTAAATCATACGTGAATCCAGTCAAACGATCGACAACCAATACAAAACCAAATCGCTTTGGAAAGAAGGCAAAGCTCTGTGTTTGGTGAGATCAGAAGAGTGTCATGTGTTATCAGCTGCTAAAACATTGTGAAACCGTTAACACTGATCGCTACCTACAACAAATTTGCGATTGAAATCGAGATTTACGAGAAAAACGACCGGAATATGGAAGAAGGCAACACCATGTTATATTTCTCCATGATAACGCTTCATCACACACAACAAAATGAGTAAAGGAACGATCGAGGCTTCAGTTGGGAAATACTAGGGCATGTGGCTTATTCTCCAGCTTGGCACCTCCGATTATCATCTGTTTGCATCACTAGGACACACTCTCACTGAGCTAAGGCAACACCAAGTCATATTTCTCCATGATAACGTCTCATAGCACACAGCAAAATGTGTCCGGGAAACGACAGAGACGTTGAATACTAGGGCATGTGGCTTATTCTCCAGATTGGCTCATCTGATTATCATCTGTTTGCATCACTGGGACACGCTCTAGCTAAGCAACACTTCAATTGGTATTAAAACGTACGAGAATATCTCTCTGACTGGTTCGCTTCAAAAGAAGAACTTTATTGTTGGCGTGGCATTCGAAACCTGGCGGAAAGTTGGGGGAAATGTACACCACTGGCCATTAAAATTGTTACTCCAAGAAGAAATGCAGATGTTAAACGGGTATTCATTGGACAAATATATTATACCAGAACTGACATGTGATTACATTTTAACGCAATTTGGGTGCATAGATCCTGAGAAATCAGTACCCAGAACCTCTGGCCGTAATAACGGCTTTGATACACCTGGGCATTGAGTCAAACAGAGCTTTGATTGCGTGTACAGGTACAGTTGCCTATGTAGCCTCAACACGATACCACAATTCATCAAGAGTAGTTACTGGCGTATTGTGACGAGCCAGTTGCTCGACCACGATTGACCAGACGTTTTCATTTGGTGAGCGATCTGGAGAATGTACTGGTCAGGGCAGCAGTCGAACATTTTCTGCATCCCGAAAGGCCCATACAGGACCTGCAACATGCGGTCGTGCATTGTCCTGCTCAAATGTAGGGTTTCTCGGGGACCTAATGAATTGTAGAGCCACAGGTCGTAACAGATCTTTAATCTAACGTCGAGTGTTCAAAGTGCCGTCGATGCGAACAAAAGGTGACCGAGACTTCGTGTAACCATTGGCAAGCATCCCGCCGGTTGATACTCCAGTATGTCGATGACGAATACACGCTTCCAACGTGCGTTCATCACGATGTCGCCAAACACGGATGCGACCATCATCATGCGGTAATCAGGACCTGGATTCAACCGAAAAAATGACGTTTTGCCATTCGTGCACTAAGGTTCGTCGTTGAGTACATCCTGTCTGTGATGCAGCCATCGTCTCCGACATGATAGTCCATGCTGATGTAAACGTCGTCGAACTGTTCGTGCAGATGGTTGTTGTCTTGCAAACGTTCCCATCTGCTGACTAAAGGATCGAGACGTGGCTTCACGATCCGTTACAGCCATGCGGATAAGATGCCTGTCATCTCGACTGCTAATGATACGAGGCCGTTGGGATGAAGCACGGGGTTCCGCATTACCCTCCTCAACTCACCATATTCTGCTAACAGTCATTGGACCTCGACCAACTCGAGCAGCAATGTCGCGATACGATAAACCGCAATGGCGCCTATCTGCATGACGGTACGCATTTCTCCTCCTTACACGAGGCATCACAACAACGTTTCACCTGGTAACGCCAGTTACCTGCTGTTTGTGTATAAGAAATCGGGTGGAAACTTTCCTCGTGTCAGCACGTTGTAGGTGTCGCCACCGGCGCCAACCTTGTGTGAATGCTCAATAAAGCTAATCATTTGCATATAAGAGCGTCTTCTTCCTGTCGGTGCAGCAGTTTTAATGACCAGCAGTATATCAAAGCTGTGGAGATTATTTTGAATAAAATATTGTTTACCTCTTTCAAACAACAGACGTGTAATTATTTGCAACGAAATTCCGGTTTCACACTTCTACACCTAGTAGAGGCGAATGACATTCTAAAAGGACAATAGAGTTTCTAACTAAACGAATACAATGACTGTTTGACTGAGAAATGCATTCACCTACCAATGCGCTGGTGGACGTGGAACAGATAACTACGAGGGTCGGTCAAAAAGTAATGCCTCCCATTTTTTTTCTACTTAAAAAAATTAAGTTAAGTGAAAAATTTGAATTTGGCGCCATTCCTCAAACCTTCTTCTGCAATCCACTGCAGTAGTAACTTTCTGTGTCAACAGGTGGCAGCACAGCAGAAGTTTGTAAGATGGCCGACATCGATGTTCGTTTGAGACAGCGTTGTGTGATTGAATTCTTGAATGCAGAAGGTGAAACGCCCATACACATTCATGAAAGACTGAAGAAGGTGTATGGTGTTGTGACAGTGGATGTCAGCACTGTTAGACGATGGGTTCGTCGTTGTAAGGAAGCTGAAGGGCAAACACCGTTGACTGACGAAAAGCGGAGCGGCTGACCGGTGAGTGCAGTGACTCCACACAACATTCAGTAAGTTGATGACATCATTCGTGGTGACCGTCGGGTGACTGCAGATGAAGTGTGTCGCATTATTTCTCTTAGTAAAGGCAGTGTGATCACGATTATTAAACAATTGGGGTACTCAAAAGTTTGTGCACGGTGGGTTCCAAGAATGTTAACCGATCAGAATAAAGAGGCAAGGAAAACAATAGCGTCCCAACACTTGCAGCGCTTCCGTTTGGAGGGAGATGAGTTTCTGAAAAAAATTGTGACCGGGGACGAAACATGGGTGCATTTTTTTGAACCCGAATCAAAGAGGCAGTCAATGGAGTGGCGTCACACAAGCTCGCCGAGGAAGAAAAAATTCAAAACTGTGCGATCGGCAGGGAAAGTTATGGCAACAGTTTTCTGGGATACAGAGGGTGTGATTCTGGTTGATTTTTTGGAGCAGGGATGCACAATAAATTCTGTTCAATACGTCACAACCCTCAAAAAACTTAAAGCACGTCTTCAGCGAGTTCGCCCAACAAAATCAATGGCAGATGTTCTTCTTTTGCATGACAATGCAAGACCACACACCAGTCGTCACACCTCTGACGAGATTGTCAAAATTGGATGGGAAGTTTTGCCTCATCCCCCATACAGCCCTGACCTGGCACCTTCAGACTTTCATCTGTTCGGGCCACTAAAAGAAGCTCATCGTGTGATTCATTTTGAAGATGAGGAGACCGTCAAAACATCCGTGCGTCAATGGCTTAGGAAGCAGAGCTGTGATTTTTACCGTGCTGGGATACATGCCCTTGTTCAAAGATGGACCAAAACTGTAGAGATGGGCGGAGATTACATTGAAAAATTACAAAATGATCCTCAATGTTGTGGTTTTCAACCTATGTAATTGCATTTAAATTTCCTGACAATTAAACGTAGAAAAAAAAATAGGAGGCATTACTTTTTGACTGACCCTCGTGCAATGATCTTACTGAATTCTGGGCAAAGTTTTTCCTAAGTGGCTGGTGCTCCTGATAATGCTCACCATAAATAGCAACAATAGAGTTAGGGCATTTGCCATCGCGGCAGCTGCTCTGAAGTACAGGATGATGGGTCGTGCTACAGCCAACCGAACTCTGTATTCCTGGTCAGCTGCTTGAATGTAGTCCACTGCTCATAGAGAAGTCTTCAACACCAAGAACCAAGCTGAACTCTCCCAATCTTTGCGCTATGCCATCCCCTGGCCAACTCCGAATATTGTGTCAGCATTGTACAGCTTACTCTTATCTTCCCATCAAACAAGGCATGACCATAAATCGTTGTTTAAGTACTCGCAGTTAACCTTTGGTGTACCAGCTACTTTCGAAAAGATCCCGCTAATGAAATTGCGTCGCATTGAAACGCCATTGTCTGTTGGATCTATCTCTCTGTAGAATTCTACCGATTTTGTGAGGACTTTTACTAGTTGTGCGTTTTCGCACCCAGTAAGTAGCCAGCATCACACGTCGTAAAAAGCAGATATGTGCACTAGAGGGTAGGCTCTTTCTCTGTGGCACCCCAGCTTCGTTTGGATAACATGAGATTTTTATCTGCTGAATGCACTATTCTGAATATGGCAGAGTGCCAGCCTTCCGCTGTTAAACTTATTTCCCTCGGCACTGCTTGGTCTCTAGACTGGAGCTGTGTCCTGGAAGTCCCTAGCCGACGACACAACTTTCGCGTTGACAGCACTTTCCGCTACCTGTCCCAGCCTTTTGTGACTTTTAGAGTCCCTGATGGCTGTTCGGGCCTGCCTTATCCTTTACGCCCGACACTGCCTTGTCTGCCCACAATCCAGCCTGTGCCATGCTCTCAAGCTCTCTGACAAAGAAAAGAAGAGGAAGACAAACACAGTATTCCATGTCAGTCGCAGCTATCTCTATACGTAGAAGAATGGAAGTAAAACCAACCCATAATGCTCGAATATGGTTTTAGTAGTGTGCTGTTTTTCACAGTCACACTGATTAAATATACTGATTAAATATATAGGCGGTACATTGCAAAGCAATATGAAATTGGGTGAGCATGTTAGATCTGTGATAGGAGGTGAATTGTAAACTGTTAGTAACAGAAGTTTGGGAAAGTGTGGTTCATCTGTAAAGGAGACCACATATAGGTAACTAGTGTGGCCGATTGTTGAGCACTGTTAAAGTATTTAGGATCCATACGTGCTCGGATTAAATAATGGCATGAGATTCAAAGGAACGCTGCTAGATGTTTTACCGGTAGGTTCGAACATCGCCGAAGTATTATGGAAATGTTTCCGGAGCTCAAATGAGAGTCGCTGGAGATGCGACTTTTTGTTCGAAGAGCACTATTGAGAACATTTAGAGAACCGGCATTTGAGGCTGACTGCAGAGCGATTCTGCTTCCACCAACGTACATTTCGCAGAAGGGCCATGAGGATAAAATTTCAGAGATTAGGGCTCGTATGCAGGCATATAGATAGTTGTTTTTGCTATGTTCTGTTTGTGAGTGGAACAGGAAAGAAAACTGCTAGTGGTGGTACAGGGAACCTCTGTCACGCACCCTTCGGTTACTCAGGAAGTATGTGTGTAGATGTAGATATTAAATATATTTAAGACATGAAGTTCCTTAGCACATACAGTCACTAAAGTCCAGTTGCGTTTCTCAGCTGTTATTCAAAAATGGTTCAAATGGCTCTGAGCGCTATGGGACTTAAAATCTGTGGTCATCAGTCCCTAGAACCTAGAACTACTTAAACCTAACTAACTTAAAGACATCGCACACATCCATGCCCGAAGCAGGATTCGAACCTGCGACCGTAGCGGTCGGACGGTTCCTGACTGTAGCGCCTAGAAATGCTCTGCCACATCGTCCAGCTTAGCGGTTATTGTAATATAATTCTCATAGTAAATGAATGCAATGGACAGTGTCTTGAAAGGAGGATATGAGATGAACGTCAACAAAACCAAAACGAGAATAATGGAGTGTAGTCGAATTAAATCAGACGATGCTGAGGAAATTAGATTAGGAAATGTGATACTTATAGAAGTAAATGAGTTTTGCTATTTGGGGAGCAAAACAAGTGATGAAGGTGGAAGTAGAGAGGATATAAACTGGCTATAGCAAGGAGAGCGTTTCTGAAGAACAACAATTTTGTTAACATCGATTATAGATTTATGTGTCAGGAAGTCTTTCCTGAAAGTGTTTGTATGGGGTGTAGCCATGTACTGAAGTGAAACACGGATGATAAAAACTGCAGACAAGAAGAGATTAGAAGCTTTGGAAATGTGGTGTTAGAGAAGAATGCTGAAGATTAGACGGGTAGATCACGTAACGAATGAGTAGGTACTGAGTAGAACTGGGGAGAAGAGAAAATTGTGGCACAACCTGACTAAAAGAAGGGGGAGGTTGGTAAAAACGTATTGAGGCACCAACAGCTCATCAATTTAGTGTCGGAGGGAAGCCAGGAGGGTAAAAATCGTAGAGGAAGACGAAGAGATGAATACACAAAGCAGCTTCAGAAGGGTGTAGGTTGCAGCAGTTATTCGGAAATGAAAACGCTTGCACAGGATAGAGTACCAAGGAGAGCTGCATTAAACCATTCTCTAGCCTCAAGATCACGACAATAACATTAAATGAAAGGGAACACCCCAAATGGCTTGCACTGCTAACCGATATTTTTGATTGGGCAGTGTAAATAAAATTCAAAGTGGCATAAATGACTTTTTTCCAAAAATTGACCGGTAATTATTTATAATGATTGATGTGATGGCTTTCTGTTGCCACATTAGGATCCAGCAAAGAAGAATGTGACAGTATCATTAAAAAAATTTCTCACATTGCTCTGCGTTACTTAACTCGAGAAATAGCTGCACTTATGTCGCCTCTGGTGGCCTAGTTCACCTGGAGTGTCGTGTACCAGCATCGGAGGTGCACAAAAAGTGTGCGTGCTGGCTGTGGGTTGGCAAGTGTGTGTGTGTGTGTGTGTGTGTGTGTGTGTGTGCGTGTGTGGGCTGTCAGCACGGCACGGCGCGGAGGCCGCAATTCACTGGCGGGACGGGTCCGAGCAAACAGGGGCCGCAGCGGGCGGCCGCCGCATGCTAATTGATTCGGCCACCGGCGCGAGGTAAACATTTGCCTAGATTTATGGCAAACAAGCGCGGCGCCGGCGGCCATGCATCGACTACCGATGGCGCGAAGCGTGTCCGGGCGCCGCGCGGTCAGCCGATTACCAGTCGCCACCTGGAACACCACCACCAGCCAGCGCGTCGGTGTTGCGGGGTGTAAGCGTCCAGCCCCTGTGGACTGTGTGGATTATGCAAACTACTAGACAAACAAATAAAGCATTAACTCTTCTAAATTTTACCATCTTAAGAGGCAGTGCTCTGGAAAACTCGATGTTGTTGTAGTGGTCTTCAGTCCAGAGACTGGTTTGATGCAGCTCCCCATGCTATTCCCAGTCTATATACACTCCTGGAAATGGAAAAAAGAACACATTGACACCGGTGTGTCAGATCCACCATACTTGCTCCGGACACTGCGAGAGGGCTGTACAAGCAATGATCACACGCACGGCACAGCGGACACGCCAGGAACCGCGGTGTTGGCCGTCGAATGGCGCTAGCTGCGCAGCATTTGTGCACCGCCGCCGTCAGTGTCAGCCAGTTTGCCGTGGCATACGGAGCTCCATCGCAGTCTTTAACACTGGTAGCATGCCGCGACAGCGTGGACGCGAACCGTATGTGCAGTTGACGGACTTTGAGCGACGGCGTATACTGGGCATGCGGGAGGCCGGGTGGACGTACCGCCGAATTGCTCAACACGTGGGGCGTGAGGTCTCCACAGTACATCGATGTTGTCGCCAGTGGTCGGCGAAGGTGCACGTGCCCGTCGACCTGGGACCGGACCGCAGCGACGCACGGATGCACGCCAAGACCGTAGGATCCTACGCAGTGCCGTAGGGGACCGCACCGCCACTTCCCAGCAAATTAGGGACACTGTTGCTCCTGGGGTATCGGCGAGGACCATTCGCAACCGTCTCCATGAAGCTGGGCTACGGTCCCGCACACCGTTAGACCGTCTTCCGCTCACGCCCCAACATCGTGCAACCCGCCTCCAGTGGTGTCGCGACAGGCGTGAATGGAGGGACGAATGGAGACGTGTCGTCTTCTGCGATGAGAGTCGCTTCTGCCTTGGTGCCAATGATGGTCGTATGCGTGTTTGGCGCCGTGCAGGTGAGCGCCACAATCAGGACTGCATACGACCGAGGCACACAGGGCCAACACCCGGCATCATGGTGTGGGGAGCGATCTCCTACACTGGCCGTACACCTCTGGTGATCTTCGAGGGGACACTGAATAGTGCACGGTACATCCAAACCGTCATCGAACCCATCGTTCTACCATTCCTAGACCGGCAGGGGAACTTGCTGTTCCAACAGGACAACGCACGTCCGCAGTATCCCGTCCCACCAAACGTGCTCTAGAAGGTGTAAGTCAACTATCCTGGCCAGCAAGATCTCCGGATCTGTCCCCCATTGAGCATGTTTGGGACTGGATGAAGCGTCGTCTCACGCGGTCTGCACGTCCAGCACGAACGCTGGTCCAACTGAGGCGCCAGGTGGAAATGGCATGGTAAGCCGTTCCACAGGACTACATCCAGCATCTCTACGATCGTCTCCATGGGAGAATAGCAGCGTGCATTGCTGTGAAAGGTGGATATACACTGTACTAGTGCCGACATTGTGCATGCTCTGTTGCCTGTGTCTATGTGCCTGTGGTTCTGTCAGTGTGATCATGTGATGTATCTGACCCCAGGAATGTGTCAATAAAGTTTCCCCTTCCTGGGACAATGAATTCACGGTGTTCTTTTTTCAATTTCCAGGAGTGTATTATATCCTCTCTACTTCGACCATCATCAGTTATTTTTCTCCCCAAATAACGAAACTCATTTACTACTTTGAGCGTCTCATTTCCTAAACTAATTCCCGCAGCATCACCCGATTTCATTCGACTACAGTCCATTATCCTCGATTTGCTTGTGTTGATGGTCATCTTATATACTCGTTTGAAGACACTGTCCATTCCATTCAGCTGCTCTTCCAGGTCCTTTGCTGCCTCTGACAGAATTACAATATCATCGGCGAACCTCAAAGTTTATAATTCTCTCCATGGATTTCTTTACTACTCCGAATTTTCTTTTGTTTCCTTTACTGCTTGCTCAATATGCGTCGAGTATGTCGATACTCAATTTCTCATCTTCCTCTTCCTTGTCACACCTTAGGTCTAATCTCACTTTCATTTCACTTCAGTCCGCCAAAGAGCACCCTAATTCTGGACTTTACAGCAACTAAGTCTAGTATATGTCTACAGCAATTGTCTGCACACTATCTGATGGTGTATGGCGGTGTGGACTTCTGGTACCACTAACTGATCGCCCCCCACTGTTGTTCCACTCACTAATGCCGCGTGGGAAATACTGTTCTCACCAAGCCTGTATACTAGCTGTAATTTCTCCAATCATCTGATCTATATAACATGACGAGATGTGTGCTGGAGAAAGTAATATTTTATCTGAATATTCCCGGACGGTACTCTATCAAAATTTCAATGGTAAAGCTCTCTGTGATGCAGGAAACCCTCTTGTAACCTCTGCAAATGGATTTTGTTGAGTATCTAGGTAATGATCTCGCATCGACTAAACGCTCCGATGACGAAGTGTGCCGCTCTTCGTTTCATGTTTCTATCTGTTGTTCCATTCCTGCCCGATACGAATTGTCTATTGATGAGCAATACTCGAGAGTGGTCGAACAAGACCCTTGTCTGACACTTCTTTCTCCGGCCGCGGTGGCCGAGCGGTTCTAGGCGTTTAAGTCTGGAACCGCGCGACTGCTACGGTCGCAGGTTCGAATCCTGCCTCGGGCATAGATGTGTTTGATGTCCTTGGGTTAGTTAGGTTTCAGTAGTTCTAAGTTCTAGGGGACTGATGACCTCAGCTGTTAAGTTCCATAGTGCTCAGAGCAAAATGAACCATTCTTTTGACACTTCCCTCGTGAATGCCTTACATTTCCTGAAGATTCCTCCTGTGAATGTCAGCGTGACATAACCTTTTCTACTATTTGCTTTATATGGTGATTCCACTTAAAGTCGCTCTGGATAGTTGTTTGATCTTTTACGACAGATGGGAACAGAAATTCATCATCGTAGTGTAGCGGTACAACAGTCGATTCTTTTCTCTATGTATGCACAATATCTACCATTTCTCTACGTTCAGTGTCAACTGCAAGAGCCTGTCCTATTCATCAATTCTCTGGAGATCAATCTGAAAATCTTTGCTATATTGTTGCTTTGCTACTTCATTATAGACAACCGGATCATCGGCGAAACAGTCTTAAAGAGCTTCCGACGTTTTCTGCTAGTTCATTTATATACGTTGTAAACAGTAACGTTCCTATCGCAGTTCGTTGGGGTACATCGGAAATTACCTTTACATCTGTCGATTCTGTTCTGTTAAGAGCGACGTGCTGGGTTCTCCTTCACGGAAGTCCTGAACCCTATCGGAAAACCTCGTTCAGTACTTGATATGTTTGTATTTTTTCACTGAACGGCAGTTCGGGGCGGTGCCAAATGCCTCCCTGAACTCAAGGAACACGGTATCAACCTGAGCGCTGTTGTCTACAGGGCTATGGATCTTATGGAGGAAAAGAGCGAGCTGAACTTTGCAAGATGTCTGTTTGCGGAATTCATGTTGGTTTTTATAGAGGAAATTGTCTTTTTTGGAAAAATGTCAAAACTTTTGAGCATAAGACATGTTCCACAGAATTACAAATTATAAACATGTTGCGTATTTCTATACTGATTAGGTGTAATTGTAAAAGTGCCGGAGACACAGGAGGAGCCCTACAGGATTACCTCATGACCAGACCCACGTTATGAAAGTAGTGCATTGTACAGAGTACCCCGGATCAAACAAAGACACATATCTCAGTTTAGTAATGATGAAAAGTAGACTGAAGTTCAAGAGAATAGTCAAGATGAATCAACGGTACTTAATACTGAATAGCACAGTACTTAGTTCAGGTGAATGGGCATCAACGTCTCTAGAAAGGAAAATCCCAGAAAATACCCACACATACATGCAGCGGAAGGTAACTATCAAGAATCCTGTGGAACCGAGGAATGCAGATGGGCAGAAGAAGAAGGTACAAAACTGATCAGTGAAAGACCGGAATACAGCAACGAAAGACACTTACGCATGAAATAAATAAGCAGTGCAGGGAAGCCTCGGTAACATGGCTACAAGAAAAATTTGAAGAAACCGAAGAAAGAGTGGTCCTCCTAAGAACTGAATCAGCCTATAAAAATGTCAAGACATGGGGGATCCAGTTTTATAGCCATGGTTCAACAGGTATTCGCAAAACTTGTGATCAAATTAGACGGAAGGGAAAGATAACGTTCCTTCGGAATTCCTAAAATCATTGGCACGAAGTAGCAGGCCACTATAAAAGATACGGTGTAGGATCTATGACAATGGCGACATACAATTAGATATTCGGAAATACATGCTGATTATAATCAAACTTAATCTTTCAAACAGCTGTAGAAATAACACCACTGGTCATAATTTGGTCCAAATGCAACGGAATATGGTCGGAGAAGGGGGAAAACGTATGGCAAGAAAAATAAATAGCATCAAAACGTAACAATAGATGGCGCTGTAAGCATCATAATTTCATGGTGCTCGACTACAAATGACAAATGATCGTACAACAATGCCTAAGGCGTTCCTTTGACAATAAACAATCTGTACTGCTCAGTGTGTATGGGTATACAGGTGTGATAGTGTTAGTTACGTAAGCCCATCTACTACGGCAAGGTCATAGTACAATGGATGGAAAAATGGTTGTTAACTGTCCTCTGGCCAACAACCGAATGAAAAGCATCCCTCACATCAGTTTTTAATTGTCGTGAGGCACGAAACCGCATAAAAAGCACCAGTCATATCGATTTTAATTGTCATGAGGCCAAAAAGGGCATAAAAGGCATCAATCATAATGGTTTTCAATTTTCCTGAGGCCAAAAACCACATAAAAAGCATAAGTCAAAATCAAATCGGATTATTAATTTCCGTGTGACTGCCGCAAAACATAGTGAATATGCTGTGCACAGATTTCTGCAACAGGTTGAAATCGAGACACAGCATGTTCCACAACTGATCGAAGTGTTTCCGAGATCACATTCAAAAGTTGTTGCGCAATGCGTGCCTTCAATGCAGCTAAGTTTCCAATCTGAACACTGAACACAACATCTTCCAGGTAGCCCAACAGCCTAGATGTCACACGGGTTAATATCAGGCGATCGGGACGTCCAGGCAGTAGGGAAATGGCGGCTGATGATTCTAGCATTTCCGAAATGGCTCCTTAACTGGATTTGCAATGTGCGGAGGTGCGTCTTCTTGCATAGAAATGATCCCATCCACACGTCCACGCTGTTGCAGAGCTGAAATGACTGGCTGCGCTGAAGACTGTCATAGCGCTTACCAGTGACGGTATAAGTAACAGGACCGGAAGCACCTATCTCTTCGAAAAAATATGGCACCACTCAGTGACCTTTTCAGGATGAAGTGGTACTGCTTGATTTGAGTGTGGATTTTCCGTTGCCCATATTCGACAATTCTGTGTATTGACATACCCTGTCAGATGGAAGTGGGCTTCGTCTCTCCACAAAATCTTCTATGGCCAATCTTTGTCCACTTCCACGCGAGCAAGAAATTTAGAATGGACAGCAGAGAAGGATGCTTCTTAGTATTTTACGCACCGTGTTCACGGGTATGTCTACTATTGGGGCAATTCTCCATGCACTGCACTTTTGAACTCGGCTCCTCCCGCATTGCTGTGGTCACTGCTCCCACTGACGTCGAATCAAATTGTTTCCTCCCTATACCAGATTGCACGCCAAAGAACACCTCTTTTCAAATATCCGAACTATTTTCTTCAGACAAACGGCACTTGTCGGAAATTCTGCAGAGCAACGTATGAACAGTCATCATTCTTGTAATACAGCTTTACAAGCAGAGAGCGATTCTGCATTGAGACAGTCACAACGAGCGTCGCAAAGCCTTGTACCCGGCTTGTTTATACCAACTTCAGTGGGTCGCGTGCATGTCAGGTGTTTTCATTTACATGTTCTGACACAGAAAACACCATCTATTGATAAATTTTTGCACTGTTTTGTTTTTCCATACGTTTTCCAACATCTCCGATAATAATCGGTTGAAATTTGACGTAACTCTGAACAGTGGTGTTATTTCTACAGCTCTTTGAAAATTTTACTTTAATTATAATCATCCTGTACATTACCTGCTCACTCCCAAAGATAAGAAGGACAGATAAGTACGAGACCTCCTGTACAATCAGTTTAACAGTTGATGCGTCCTAGTCGTTGACAAGAATAACACGCAGAAGATTGGAAACGAGAACTGATGATTTATTCTATGACGATCAGTTAGCTTTCGATAAGGTGCAGGAACGTAAGAGATAGTTTTGTCGTTGACAATGAAAGCAATATTTCAGAAAAATCAAAACACTTCCGTAGGATTTGTCGCTCTAAAGAAAGGGTTCGACACTGTTGGTTGGTGCAAGGTGCTCAAATTTTTCAGAATCAGGCGGTTAACAAACAACATTTACTAGTACAAGGACCCAGACCTATCAATACGGGTGGAAGACCGAGAACGCAATACGCAGATTAAAAAGGGTGTAACACAGGGACGCAGTATTACGTCAGTAATTTGGAAAACTAACACAAAAGGGAAACATAGCTTCAGGAGTGGCATTAAGAAATCAAGACGAAAGGTTACAATAACAACATTTCGTGATGACATTTCAGTGCTCAGTGCAAGTGAAGGGAAAATACTGGGTTTATTGAACGAAAGAACAGTTTGACGAGTACGGAATACGTATTGAGGATAAACCTAAGGACGACGTCCGTAATGAGGAATTACAGATACGAGATTGGCGACAAACTTATCAAAACTGAGGACCACAAAATGAACGAGGTTAAGGAATTCTGCTACCTTGAATGACGGGTGAAGCAAAGAGGATCAAAACCGCATAGTGACCCAGGCAAGGAAAGAATTCCTCGCCAGAAGAAAACTGCTAGTATCCTATTACGCCTTTAACCAGAGGACGAAATTTCTGACAAATGACGTGTGAAGCAAAGAGGACTAAAACCGCATAGTTACACAGTCAAGGAAAGAATTCATCGCGAGCAGAAGACAGCTAGCATCAAATTTCGCCTGATTAGAGAAAGAAATTTCTGATAACACAGCATTGTATAGTATTTAGTGATGAAAATTTGCGAAAGAATAGACTCGAAGCGTCTGAAAGGGGATGCTACAGAGTACAGATAGACGTCGAAAATTGTGTGGGCTGAGAAAAAAATAAATCATCTGGAAATCATTGATTAGAAACAGTGCGTTCGTTTAGGCACCAAGGAATAACTTCCATGGTACTCGAGGGAAATGTTGAGGGTAAAAACTGTAGGGGAAGACTTATGCGGGAATACGTCCAAAAATGACTGAGGACATTGTGCTGCTCTGAGATGGAGAGATTAGCGCAAGAGAGAAATTCATTGCAGGCTGCACCAAACCAGTCAGAGGACTGACGACGATCACGTCAAAGGTACGCTGTAAGTATATAACTCGACGATATGAAAAGGATGCACATTTAATTGCGACTTGCTTAAATTAATCAATAGGCAGCTCTTTATCTGATATTGTGAACAATGATTTTTGGGAAAGAGGCAAGCGCTTTGTGCACTGAGATCGGTAATGGAAACAATAAAGAAAATGGTTAAGTCTGTGAAATTAAGGTTTAATGGATTCCAGAGCAAGGGAAGCATCATAGTGACTCACGCCATGGTTTACTTTGATCGGGCTGGGATTCCGACAGTGCATAGTAAATGAGTGACAGAATGTCAGTAGTGGACAACGTAGTCGTCACGCAGCAGAGAGCACCTCACACCTACACGTTGACTCTGCGTGCCACAGTACATCGAGTGGCCGAGTGTGTTTCACACCAGTGTTAAAAATTTTATCTCCTGTTCAATTCGAGTAATGAGCAAGGAAAGACAGAAGTCCACTTGCCTCTGTAAACCAAGAATTAGAGACGAAAAACCCAACAACCGTTTTTGCATTAGGGACGGTAAGAACATTGCTGATGAAATGGAAGATTACTGTTTGAGACGAGATCTAGAACACAGTTTTAATCTGCCAGATAGTTGCAGTACAGTCTTCTTGGGTTTGATGTTCACTAAGGATAAAATCATCATTTTCACAAACAGCTTAACAGTCACCGCTTGAGAGGATCCTTTTCTAGTCCTGTTCTTCGTGCTTGGTGGTGGTGCTGAAGGTGAGAGAGTGTGAGAGTTTCCCAAAACCATGCGGAAACGACCTAAGCAATTTTTTTTTTTTTTTTTTTTTTTTTTTTTTTTTTTTTTTTTTTTTGCCTCACGTAGGAAGTGGCTGGCGCATGTGGTTCGATGGACAGAAAGAGTGATGCTGTTAAGGCAGAAGCAAATGGAGACATTCGAAGGCAGCACAAACATTTCCATTACAAAACTGCGTATTTGCTGTACCGTAGCTGCTTTCCTGACAACCCAGCGTTGCAGAGAAACACTTGAAGCTAAATGCTTGGGGGACGCAGTCTGTGACGTAAAATGCCACAACGAGAAACAACTGAAGACTAGGTGGGAGTTCCTGGGTCACACACAAGCCGCCACAAGATAGGAAATTTCCACCCTGACCAAAGATTGGGAGGCATGGTTATGCTACATTGACTCTTAATTGTGTATGATTGCAAATTTAGCACATCAGTGACAAAGCCGATACAAGAGAACATACGGCACTATGGGGGACAGAAAGAGGGGGACGAATAACGTAGTTTCAAGACTTTCTGTCAGGTAGTGAATAGTCAGGATTATGGACAATGGAGGGACAAAAAAATCGTTGAAATGGCTCTGAGAACTATGGGACTTAACATCTATGGTCATCAGTCCCCTAGAACTACTTAAACCTAACTAACCTAAGGGCATCACACAACATCCAGTCATCACGAGGCAGAGAAAATCCCTGACCCCGCCGGGAATCGAACCCAGGAACACGTGCGTGGGAAGCGAGAACGCTACCTCACGACCACGAGCTGCGGACAGTGGAGGGACAGTGTGCAGTTAGTATGCTTGAAATGCCGACTAAGAGGAATCAGAAGAGGTAATGAGATTAGGTTCTAGAGGTACATCGATATATCCCTAGATCAGTCTTCGATCTTTTGTCCTCTTCACCTGTGTATATCATCACATATGACATATTTATTTTGGGTTCGCACTGAATGGATGAATTCTGGTGGTCTGGCACTTGGATCTTTATGTACTCGACTGTTTTTTCTTGTATGACTTCAGCTTCGAGATATGATGCTAGCATCACTCAAGTGAGGTAACTGCTGTCTACCAGCTGCCATATTACCGCCACTCAAACATCGTAGCGTGATCGACACATGCCAACTTCGCAGGTAACGCACATGCTTTCAGTCGAAACCCGATTGTGTCGAGTGGTGAGATAGCCCAGTCTCCAACCTACTTGCCGAGTACTGAGTCAAATAATGCAGAGTGAAATTGTGCCTGCGATTTACGTTTTCACCTATTACATTATAATAAATTGGAATGTTTCGAGGTATTAATCCTCCAATTAATTGTTTCACTACATTAATTTCACCAAACATGGCACCATTTGCATACTAATATCCGTAATTTGCATATCAATTTATCAGTATACCACATTACGGAACACAGGTAGTATGGACTTTATTTCTCATTTGTATTTCATCAATGTCATCCTGAATTCACTGCAGGGTCTTCTGTTGTCCATTAGGCTGTCATATCTGTATTTTCATACCTCTCAGATTCAATAAAGTACTTTCTTGACCCATTTACCTACCATCAATTCGCCACGCTACATGCCGCCTCCCAAGGCATTATTTCGTTACAATCACCGGTACTACCTGTACACCACTCTGTTGCGCCAGTAATTTATTTTATTTTCTTTCTCTCTCTGTGCGTTCCAAACAATGCAGTCCTCACTCCTTTGATATATGGGCACCTCTCACTTCATGAATAGTCACAGTATTAAAATTTAAGTCTCACTCTCGTAAGCCAAAATTAGCATCATACACGTTTGTTAATACCGGATATATTGTTTTGTAATCTGTATTCCCCCCCCATGAACCATGGACCTTGCCGTTGGTGGGGAGGCTTGCGTGCCTCAGCGATACAGATGGCCGTACCGTAGGTGCAACCACAACGGAGGGGTATCTGTTGAGAGGCCAGACAAACATGTGGTTCCTGAAGAGGGGCAGCAGCCTTTTCAGTAGTTGCAGGGGCAACAGTCTGGTTGATTGACTGATCTGGCCTTGCAACATTAACCAAAACGGCCTTGCTGTGCTGGTACTGCGAACGGCTGAAAGCAACGGGAAACTACAGCCGTAATTTTTCCCGAGGACATGCAGCTTTACTGTATGATTAAATGATGATGGCATCCTCTTGGGTAAAATATTCCGGAGGTAAAATAGTCCCCCATTCGGATCTCCGGGCGGGGACTACTCAGGAGGATGTCGTTATCAGGAGAAAGAAAACTGGCGTTCTACGGATCGGAGCGTGGAATGTCAGATCCCTTAATCGGGCAGGTAGGTTAGAAAATTTAAAAAGGGAAATGGATAGGTTAAAGTTAGATATAGTGGGAATTAGTGAAGTTCGGTGGCAGGAGGAACAAGACTTCTGGTCATGTGACTACAGGGTTATAAACACAAAATCAAATAGGGGTAATGCAGGAGTAGGTTTAATAATGAATAGGAAAATAGGAATGCGGGTAAGCTACTACAAACAGCATAGTGAACGCATTATTGTGGCCAAGATAGATACGAAGCCCACACCTACTACAGTAGTACAAGTTTATATGCCAACTAGTTCTGCAGATGATGAAGAAATTGAAGAAATGTACGATGAAATAAAAGAAATTATTCAGATAGTGAAGGGAGACGAAAATTTAATAGTAATGGGTGACTGGAATTCGAGTGTAGGAAAAGGGAGAGAAGGAAACATAGTAGGTGAATATGGATTGGGGCTAAGAAATGAAAGAGGAAGCCGCCTAGTAGAGTTTTGCACAGAGCACAACCTAATCATAGCTAACACTTGGTTTAAGAATCATGAAAGAAGGTTGTATACGTGGAAGAACCCTGGAGATACTAAAAGGTATCAGATAGATTATATAATGGTAAGACAGAGATTTAGGAACCAGGTTTTAAGTTGTAAGACATTTCCAGGGGCAGATGTGGACTCTGACCACAATCTATTGGTTATGACCTGTAGATTAAAACTGAAGAAACTGCAAAAATCTGAGAAATTAAGGAGATGGGACCTGGATAAACTGAAAGAACCAGAGGTTGTACAGGGTTTCAGAGAGAGCATAAGGGAACAATTGACAGGAATAGGGGAAAGAAATACAGTAGAAGAAGAATGGGTAGCTCTGAGGGATGTAGTAGTGAAGGCAGCAGAGGATAAAGTAGGTACAAAGACGAGGGCTGCTAGAAAACCTTGGGTAACAGAAGAAATATTGAATTTAATTGATGAAAGGAGAAAATATAAAAATGCAGTAAATGAAGCAGGCAAAAAGGAATAAAAACGTCTCAAAAATGAGATCGACAGGAAGTGCAAAATGGCTAAACAGAGATGGCTAGAGGACAAATGTAAGGATGTAGAAGCTTATCTCACTAGGGGTAAGATAGATAGTGCCTACAGGAAAATTAAAGAGACCTTTGGAGAGAAGAGAACCACGTGTATGAATATCAAGAGCTCAGATGGCAGCCCAGTTCTAAGCAAAGAAGGGAAGGCAGAAAGGTGGAAGGAGTATATAGAAGGTTTATACAAGGGCGATGTACTTGAGGACAATATTATGGAAATAGAAGAGGATGTAGATGAAGACGAAATGGGAGATACGATACTGCGTGAAGAGTTTGACAGAGCACTGAAAGACCTGAGTCGAAACAAGGCCCCCGGAGTAGACAACATTCCATTAGAACTACTGACGGCCTTGGGAGAGCCAGTCATGACAAAACTCTACCAGCTGGTGAGCAAGATGTATGAGACAGGCGAAATGCCCTCAGACTTCAAGAAGAATATAATAATTCCAATCCCAAAGAAAGCAGGTGCTGACAGATGTGAAAATTACCGAACTATCAGTTTAATAAGCCACGGCTGCAAAATACTAACGCGAATTCTGTACAGACGAATGGAAAAACTGGTAGATGCGGACCTCGGGGAGGATCAGTTTGGATTCCGTCGAAATGTTGGAACACGTGAGGCAATACTGACCTTACGACTTATCTTAGAAGAAAGATTAAGAAAAGGCAAACCTACGTTTCTAGCATTTGTAGACTTAGAGAAAGCTTTTGACAATGTTGACTGGAATACTCTTTTTCAAATTCTAAAGGTGGCAGGGGTAAAATACAGGGAGCGAAAGGCTATTTATAATTTGTACAGAAACCAGATGGCAGTAATAAGAGTCGAGGGGCATGAAAGGGAAGCAGTGGTTGGGAAAGGAGTGAGACAGGGTTGTAGCCTCTCCCCGATGTTATTCAATCTGTATATTGAGCAAGCAGTAAAGGAAACAAAAGAAAAATTTGGAGTAGGTATTAAAATTCATGGAGACGAAGTAAAAACTTTGAGGTTCGCCGATGACATTGTAATTCTGTCAGAGACGGCAAAGGACTTGGAAGAGCAGTTGAACGGAATGGACAGTGTCTTGAAAGGAGGATATAAGATGAACATTAACAAAAGCAAAACGAGGATAATGGAATGTAGTCAAATTAAATCGGGTGATGCTGAGGGAATTAGATTAGGAAATGAGACACTTAAAGTAGTAAAGGAGTTTTGCTATTTAGGAAGTAAAATAACTGATGATGGTCGAAGTAGAGAGGATATAAAATGTAGACTGGCAATGGCAAGGAAAGCGTTTCTGAAGAAGAGAAATTTGTTAACATCGAATATAGATTTATGTATCAGGAAGTCGTTTCTGAAAGTATTTGTTTGGAGTGTAGCCATGTATGGAAGTGAAACATGGACGATTACTAGTTTGGATAAGAAGAGAATAGAAGCTTTCGAAATGTGGTGCTACAGAAGAATGCTGAAGATTAAATGGTTAGATCACATAACTAATGAGGAAGTATTGAATAGGATTGGGGAGAAGAGAAGTTTGTGGCACAACTTGACTAGAAGAAGGGATCGGTTGGTAGGACATGTTTTGAGGCATCAAGGGATCACAAATTTAGCATTGGAGGGCAGCGTGGAGGGTAAAAATCGTAGAGGGAGACCGAGAGATGAGTACACTAAGCAGATTCAGAAGGATGTAGGTTGCAGTAGGTACTGGGAGATGAAGCAGCTTGCACAGGATAGAGTAGCATGGAGAGCTGCATCAAACCAGTCTCAGGACTGAAGACAACAACAAACAACAATCTGTATTCACTTTTAATAACTACAACGGGTTATTACTTACTTTTCTCCATTCCGTTATTTTCTTCAACTGCATTAAGTAGAAAAATTCTGTAATTTGTAGTACGGTTTCATTGTCATCAATTAATGAAACTGAAACTTGCGTTCTCGTACAGGTACAATACATGGAGTATTCCACTTTCGCAATGAATCATTTTAAAATAACGAAGTAGAAGAAGACACATGTGATTATTAAACGAGTTAGTAAAATTTGTAACGCTATCTAGGGTAAATTTTCCTGCATTGCGGTGAGCAGCCATAGCTAGCATAAGCAACTGCATGTTGGCACTGTCGCTGCTTATCACTAATGTTGATGAACATTCATTGAAAGTATTTGTTTCTCAGTGTACATGTGTGCGAGTATTAATGTAGAATAATCATGATACCACTAATGTTAAGAGGGGATGAGTCAAGTTTCGTAATACTTTTAGATTCTGTTTGTTGGGGCAGCCACTGAAGCACTCAAAAGAAATATGGACAGCGTTGCATCAGTCTGCTGCAAAGTCACAAGCGTTTACATGTAAAGTAAGTATGTTGGGCACCTTGCACATAAAAGTTTTAGTTGAGGTATCACATACGTTGTGTTTTAATTTTTAGTGGAGAGACCATATACATGCGTGGATTCAACTCAGTAACATTTACTGTGATTTCTTTAAATGACCTAGATGGGAGTTTCTACCAAGTCAATCATTAAAAGCTAAGGATTCTTGAGGCTCGACGTGGAAATGTGTCACTGCTCCGCAGAAAAATGTGATTTTGTCACACTAGTTGTGAGGAGGGCTGTTCAAATAAAATTTCGTGAGATGGCTCTAGAAAACTTTTTTTCTGTTACGAGACAGTGCATATGTCAATGCTGCCAATTGTCGCATGTGAGTAGTGGGTGTGCTCCGTGAAGAAGACGACGTCCATATATTCATTTTACTACCTGTGGCTTTCATGGCATGGTATTAGGCTTGTAGTAGGAAGAACAGTAGCTGGTTAACGGTTACTTGTACAATAAGTGCTACAATCTAACTAAATAGCTATAACGCAAATAATGTGTTGAAAATAATTTACTTTCGTAATCTAAATAATTTAAAAACATTTTCAGAAGCTCGTTTCCAAAGCTTACAGATATTTGTGGAAAATTATGTAGAATAGCGCTAGGTCATATGAGAAAGTTCGTCATTACTACCAGATTTGTTGTTTTGTAATCGTCATCATGCAGAAGATGTTTTTCACGTATTTCACCTTTGGTCATTCATACCATATACATTAGCTTTTGCGTATCAAAATCTTTATTTTGCTATAATCCATGAAAACTTGCCCTAATCAGCTTCGATAAATCAATACCTGCTATTCAGTCACTTCTGTGCTTGATCACAGGGACAAACATTAGTCTTTGTTGACTCGTTTCTTTCACGTTCTGTGAAAGTATTTCATCATTACTCTTAGTCAGATCTTGTTCGGACTCTGAATGGTAAAGGCGGAGAGGCACTTTGTTCTGTACTCTAGTGCTAAAGAGGAAGCAGCTTTTGTCTGGTTGATGTCCACGCTGTTGAAATACATTGCAATACATAATGAATCGGGTTAGACGAACTTATTTAGTGTGAAGATTAGTTTTCCAATGTTCGCTTGCACTGCTCCACGTGTTGGTATCGAAACGCATGTTTCTGTACTATGCAAGCGGTGCTAATAGGTTGCTATCCAGAACTGATCTTGGAAGCTCGTTATTGCACAGCAGATTTGCCTACTTCAGTCCGTGCTATTAGAAATTCAAAGACATTTAACTCTCCTGTAGTGTAACGATTATGATCACAAGCAATTAGAATTACATATTTCAGAAAATATTGCTTGATTTGTAAAGTAGTATCTCACAATTATAGGATGAAACATTCGTACGATAATGAAAGTTCTTCTTTTGAGCTTATGTTGCCTGTTACCCTCAGGGCTTATGAATTCATGTGCCATCAGCGTATCGCTATTTGCAATTAATCTATTTAAAAGTGTGACACTGATGACCCGCTACCTTGTCATCCTAAGCAAGTTAACTACGTGATTTGCAGGCCCTCTCATGAATAGCCACTCGAGTACAGTGCTGGCTCTGAGAATTGTAAGTAATTTCTATGCCTGATGAGTGGGTTTCAGGTGATGATAACAGGTTTGCCGTCGTGTGCCGCTGCTACGACACATCGTGTTGTGTCGCCTCACTTGTTTAGTACAATATTATGTAAGAAGGGTGTCAATACTTTTAAATGATTGCTCTGATAATTAGCTGTTTTCCACTTTTTGAATATATGTCCACACAAAAGGGAAAACAGCCCCACAACAAAGCTGGACGCTGTATGCAGAATACTGATACGTGTTGAAAGTAATCTGCTGCATTTAAAACGGAGCACATATTCGTTGTAACTGAAATATTTAGACATAGAGGCTCCGATTTCTTTCCGTAGCACTGAACGTATGAAAGTGTGTGCCGTGTGACTACATTCTATTGATTTCACGAATTAGAATGCGTTACCACGTTTGCTCTCCTAGACATTAAAATTACATATTTTGCTTATCTGAAACATATCAAGGCTGCAATATTACTACTTACGGGAGTAGTCTATGATTTTCAGTACGCACACATACACCTTGCAGTGTTACTCGCTTACAACCTTCAGAGGTAAATGGAGCATCACAGCTCCAACTAAAATAATTTTTACTGTTGATGATGATTAGAAAAATTCATAACTGACAGCATTAATAACGGTATTCATAGTTTCTGAAGCTGTTCATAACGATTTTTGACGACCGCTTTCTGGTGTAATTCTGAAGTGGTAATGATCAAGATGGTTGGGAACACTGAGATTTTAGCCTGTATGCTGGGTGTACATTGCTACCTCCATTTCACACAACGTCTGTGATGAAACAAACAACTACTTTGGAATGAATTTCCTTATCTGTGTACGGTATCCAGCTAAGTTACTACATTACTGTGACTCCCCAGAGGGTTCCACCGGAGCCCATAATACAAGAGGTTGAAATGTCGCTCCAGGAACTGCGTCAGGTAAGATAAAAGAAAATCCACAAGAAACAGTTAGAACCCCGCAAAACGTAAAGGCTCCGAACAGAACATATGTCTTGAAGAAAGAGCCGCCCAAATTGGACTCAGTAACAAAAAAGATACTGTAATGTTACAGGTAGACAAAAATGCACACTACACCATATAATGCCATAATGAGCAAGTTACTGAATGATCATGTATACGAAGAAAAGAAAGATGACACCACAGCGAAGATTCAGAGACAGGCAAAAGCCCTAATGAAGGGTTCCAGAATCGATGTTGTAACAGCCAAGGGGTCCACGTGGAAAGTTCCAGTGCTGACAAGAATATAGTGGGTACCGAAGGCGCACAAGGAATTCTGTCTTCTAAGATGACACTGACATAATATCTGGTGAAACATGTGTCGGACTAGTTACGCTGCCTGATTGGTCACACCAATTCCTATGTTAAGAATACTACACTTTTGATATACCTCATAAGGGATCAGCAGCTACTATCTATGGATGTAATGGTCGGGTTCTAATAAACCTATAGCGGAAACCATTAACGTCCCACAGTAGCAGATACCTCCAGATATGAGTGACTTGGTGCAGCTGTACTTGTCATCATCGTACTTTAGCTGTCAGGGCAAAATTTATAACTACGCAGTTGGAGTAGCAACATGCATCCCTTTCCGTCTGTATCAGCTGATGTATCCACGGCAGCATTTGCACACACAGCTTTAAGTTCCGCGCGCGTGTTGTTCGCTGACGTATCTAGTCGTCACGCTGGTCTTTTGGGCGCTTCGGGAGACTGAGCGTCACAGATTGAATGAGAACATCAACGGCTTACGTAAAAACATATAATTTACGCTAGAAGGAGAAAAAAAGGAAACATTTCATTTTATAGGTGTTTAACTGTAGAGAACAGCTAGAGGGGAACTAGGAAATGAAGTGTACAGGTAACCGGAGCGGACCAACACACAGCTACATACGTAGTCGCATCACCATCTAGCAAAGCAGACGCTGCGTTACGAGCATTGGCTGTCCAAGATCATTGGACTACAAACTATTTTATATTCTGGACAATCGCAGCAATTGAAAGGCAAGACGTTAGGAAGAACTCAGCTTAACCTAGTGAAAGCTGTTGTTTAATAGAAACACGACCTGTTTGACGGGTTCAAGCCGCATTATCAGATCAACCTACACGGTAAAAAGCAAAGTACAGTGTCACTACATTTTATGGGTGTTAAAATTAGTAAAGTAATGTCTAAAATATACTCACAACGTTAAAAGATCATAAGCAGACCCATCGCTCCTATTCAAAATTTACTATGCATTTATGTTGCACCTGATGAGGCGACCTGAAGACGAGAAATTGGTCGTGTTTTAATAAACGACAATCTTACTAGCTGTAAGCCGAGATCTTCCAAACACCATTGGATTAGCGACGCTGACAAATTACAACATAAACTGAACGAACTGTGGAAGTCGTTCCTTGCAAATCAATATAGCAACTAGAACATACAACGTGTTATGAGGTATAGTGAGACAAAAACGACAAAGCAGCAGAAGAACCTGTTTCTGTTGCTCGCTTTCCTTATATGAGAGGTGCCAGCAATCGTGACGGCAAGGTGCTGCGCCGCGGAGAAATTAAACCAACAATCCAGAGCGGCCGCAAGAACCGAAATATGGAGAGGCTCACGAAGTATTCTGGAGACGCTCTCCATGCTGCAGGGGTCTACGAACGTTGATGTGAATGCGGCCAAGTCTACTTCGGTGAAACGGAGACACTGAGTATTAGCAGTCGCATGTCGGAGCATAACCACTACGTGCGACTGGGGCAATGAATCAAATCAGTTGTAGCGGAACATCACAAGGACGTTGGCCGACCTATTAATTTTAAAGAACCTCGTGTGCTCCCTAGACAGCGGTGGATGCAGCATCGAAAAATAAGAGGCGCTGCCACTACCTGGCTGCCAGTGATCCCAGTCAGTCGGACCGCAGGTGTTCCCCCGCCAGTGAGAAGCTTCACATTACTCGTGTTCAAGAGTATAAACGTGTTGATATTCGGGTAGCTGTCGTGCTTGAAGTTGTAAAACCACAGCAGGCTTCCGTAGACTACATGGAAAGAAAGATCCTTTATCATTTAGCTAGAATGTAGCAGGTCACTAACCGTAAGCAGTTAATTGTATAAATTATCTGGGAGTAGGCATTAAGAGTGATTTAAAATGGAATAACCATATAAAATTAACCGTCGGTAAAGCAGGTGCCACACTGCGATTCATTGCAAAAATCCTAAGGCAATGCAGTCCGAAAACATAGGAAGTAGATTACAGTACACTTGTTCGCCCGCTGCTTGAATACTGGACGTTAGTGTGGGATCCGTACCAGATAGGGTTGATAGAAGAGACACAGAAGATCCAACGGAGGGGAGCGCGCTTCGTTACAGGATCATTTAGTAATCGCGAAAGCGTTACGGAGATGATAGATACACTCCAGTGGAAGACTCTGCAAGAGAGTCGCTTAGTAGCTCGGTACGGTGGTTTTGTCGAAGTTTCGAGAACATACCTTCACCGAGAAGTGAAGCAGTATATTGCTCCCTCCTACGTATATCTCGCGAAGAGACTATGAGGATAAAATCAGGGAGAGTACAGCCCACACAGAGGCATACCGACAATCTTCCTTTCCACGAACAATACGAGACTGGAATAGAAGGCAGGACCGATAGAAGTACTTAAGACACCCTCCCCCAAACACCGGAAGGTGGCTTGCGGAGTATGGATGTAGATGTAGATGTAGATGCAGATGTACCACAAATAAGCATAAACTATTATAGTTTTCCTAGTAGCTTTTGTCGGTTAACGTCGTTCCCGTGTTACTTGTACGTTGGGTGATTTGCATACTATACGGCGTTACCTAATAACGATCTCCTTCTTTACGTATGTGATCACTGTCTTACTTGATTCCCCTAGAAACCTGAATCGGTGAACCGTTTAGAAACTTAGTGAGGATGTATAAAGGTTCTGGTAAGGTACGGAACATTATTGTTCTACAGACTTATCCGTCGGTCTGTTACTTAAAAATAAACAATATTTACAGCAATAATAAGCAGAAACTTTTACCTTTGTTCATGCTGAAGGACGTTCTACTGAGTACACTAAAGAGACAGCTTACACTACACTCGTTCGTCCCCTGTTAGAATATTGCTGCGCGGTGTGGGATCCTTACCAGGTGGGATTGACGGAGGACATCGAAAGGGTGCAGAAAAGGGCAGCTCGTTTTGTATTATCACGTTATAGGGGAGAGAGTGTGGCAGATATCATACACGAGTTGGGATGGAAGTCATTACAGCATAGACGTTTTTCGTCGCGGCGAGACCTTTTTACGAAATTTCAGTCACCAACTTTCTCTTCCGAATGCGAAAATATTTTGTTGAGCCCAACCTACATTGGTAGGAATGATCATCAAAATAAAATAAGAGAAATCAGAGCTCGAACAGAAAGGTTTAGGTGTTCGTTTTTCCTTCTCGCTGTTCGGGAGCGGAATAGTAGAGAGATAGTATGATTGTGGTTCGATGAACCCTCTGCCAAGCACTTACATGTGAATTGCAGAGTAGTCATGTAGATGTAGATGTAGACAATATTGAGAATCTCTGCTAAACCCACAGGACACGACAGGTAGTTTAAATTGTGGAAAGGGGCCTAACTAAACGGCTGTAAGTTACACTCGAACATATAATTTTATGTATTTCATCAAACATTACAAAAGCCAAGATAATAAGAAAGACGCACACACACACACACACACACACACACACAGCTGATTGGGCCATACTGTCTCATGCTTTAAGGGCAAGACCACTTTAACTCAAAATCGGCTGAAAACCAATAACTTAAGACTCAAACCCTAAATCAAAAATTTAAAAGGCAGAAGGCCGTATCTTAAATCAGTTCTTTCAATTAGGCTGAAGGCCCAAACAATCTCATATATTAAGAGGAAAAGTAAAAAAAAAAAATCAACTGAAGCCCATCACTTAAGACTCAAACCAAATTCAACTTTTAAAAAGCGAAAAGGCCTTATCCTAAAAAGTTTTTTAATTAGGCTGAAGGCCCAAACAATCTTGCGCCTTAAGGGGAAAACAACATTAATTTAAAAATCGGCAGGAAGCCATACAAATACCAACAACAAGAACAAATACAGAAAAGGCAGTACACCCAACGGCGCTCAGAACTTTCCGAAAGTCGGCCTGGACTTCGAACACTAACGCTCGCTTAGGTGAGACAGGCAGTCGGCCCAACCATTCTCGATCCGACGACAACCCAACCGACAGACAGTCAATGGACCCACCGACGATATAACTTTCGCTCCACCCTACTAGCACACAACAGGGAGTTCTATGGCACAACGTAGGAGGTACTAACACCTACAACCACTTATACATTGAGCTGTCAATCTACACACCGTGCTGGGCAGCGACAACACGAAGAGGAAAATACACTGGCTGAATTTACGTCAACGGCCAGGGCAGGTAACCGGAACCTTAACGGCTACGACGCAGAAGATTACGCTGGTGCACTTCAATTCAAAATAACCAAGTACAGTTAAACTACCCCGGAGGGTGCCTAAGATTAGCCAACTTGAACACACGTTGTTGTTGCTCGCGGGAATGTCCCAACAGCCGACAATGAAATCCAAACAGCGCAATGTGAAAAGTCGTGGCTTGCTGGTAGATTAAGTCAAAACTCAACTTTCGTGTCCAGGATCGGTGAGCCACGGACCTCGTAGCAATGGGAACAACAATCCGACTGCACGTGGACGCGGCCAGCGTCCTCGGCTAAACAACGCGCCGCGGAGATTTAATCGCTGTTCCACGCCAACCGACCACCAGCTCGCACACAGCACAGCCGGAACTATAAGCGCTAGGCCAAAGATAGTACAAGGTGCGAATGTCGATACACACCGCTGAAACACAGAATAGCAATCAAGGTTTAATCCAGCTCATAACATGAACCAGCCATGACTTTTGCGGTAGAAGTACTTGCTTTTGTTAGATAAATGCAGCAGAATGTACGTGCTCAGCAAATTTTTATTATTATAAAATGCAATATATATTCAGGAACGATGTATGATACGCAATGGACCAACACTGAATAATGTGCAGTTCTAATAATGTGCACAACAAACAACCAGAAAAAAAACAAAGGGAATACTTCGCCTCCCATTTCAACTATTATACATTCATTCATGTTGATTTCCCTACGAATTCTATCACCACCACCACCGGCAACCCCATCATTTACTTCGCCACTTATGTAGCCCAACAAAACTAATGAACCGTAGTTTTGGTTGTGCGCAACTCCAGCCGTGCGGCATCAACGTCTTGCGGTAGGGAAACATAACCGATGGTACAAGCTGCTGTTTCGCTATTGCTACTTACTACCTGGCAGAATATCACAGGTAACATCCCACCATACAGTGAAAACCTCGATTTCGTATTCTCCAGTGGCATTTTGCAATGTGATGTCGGTAGCCACCTAACAACCGAAATAAGAATATAGACGAAGACCATCACCAGAGTCCAAACTTCGACAGAAACCCAACGTGTAATGCACACCTCTTTACCATCTACTAACCGGCAACACCTTGGATGTACATTATTCTACCATTGTAGTCATCAATAAATCCCTAACCGGCCTCATACCCAGCTACGTCAATGATACCTGGTTCTCCGTATCACCAAAATTTTACAAATCCCTTGAAATCCTGGAAAGTCGTACACTTAATTTCGTCTTCCGCCTCCTCCTACCTTCCCAAACGCGCATCCTACAGCGACTCATCTTTTCCCTCACCTAGAGCAATAGAATAATCCCAAAACTCACTCCCGGCCCCAAATGTTCCACTCACTAATCATAAATCCAGGTACGTTGCTACGCTGCTGCATCCGTATTTCATCTACCATGCAGCTTGACGCTTTATCCATCTTCTCCCACTGAAAATTCAACCAGCTCCCACTCTCCAACCATGAAATCCTTGCCGAAATAGTCCAATATTTTTACTCATAGTTACAACGGAAAACCTTACACCATGCTCCTATTTTTCATCCTCTCCCTCGTTCCACTTTGTTGGATGTTAGTCACTATCTGCTGTGCCACATGGCCCCATATTCATACTCAACATTCCACATCCGTCACGACCATGCATGGGCATTACACCATTGCACCGTTCACACTATCATCAGGTGAGTTATTTCAACTGCAATACAAAATAATCGATGAAGTTTTCAAAAGATCATCAATATTGCCCTCCAACGTGATTGTTAAAATAATTTCATTTATTATCATCCAGTTTTGTGCACCAGTCGTAATTACTGCTCACCAAATGTTTTTTAAGAAAATTATCATTTACTATAACCTCCATTTACGTATCTTCAATGGTCTTTTCATATTGTGTAACCCTTTGGCTGATGCACAGTTTGTCTCAAGCCAGCCCGGCCCAACGTGAGGAATGCAAATAACAATAAATAAATAAGCGTGAAGCATTTAGTTGTCCTGTAGACGACAGCTGCGAGCACGGTTGGAGCATCGGCATTTTAATGTTCATTAATAACCAGGCCTAAACCACAAAATTATTTAATTTAAACCTGCAGTAGCTGTAGAGGCCAAAGTACTTATACAGGGTGAGTCTGGAGGAAAGCTACATGTATCAGTTCAGTGGGTAACACTATTAGTGACCCACAACAAGAAAGCCAAATGAACATATGCCCTGTTCTTAACAGTTTCCGAAAAAACTAAGGAAAACAGAGGGGAATAGGACAAATACAAATGATAGTAAATTTAACAATGTGATTTAATGTTTTTTTATTTGTGCACGTTTCCTCGTAAAATATGTTCCAAAAGTCCGCTGTCAACCGCAGTCCGTTTTGTAACTCTTGTAGGAAATTGCTTTGGTGCTGATGTGAGCTCATTCGTAACAGTCCTTTACTGCAACACACGTATGTAAAATGCGAGAGAATTTCCTCCTCTGTGCTCGTAGACTTCGGTCGTAGGCCAAACTCACAAATTGTAATCTAATGGAACAAGGTCGGATAACCTGGGTGGCCCAGAAATGAATACATAGAGGCCGACCATCGCACTGGATACATTTCAGTGCGGTAGTGCGGTACTGTGTCACTAATGCCACCATCCGCAAGTGAAGTGCGCACTGAAATGGTCAATAAAGGCACCATTAGAAGCCTAGTGTCCCTTTGGTTGTACACTACTAGCTATTAAAATTGCTACAGCCTGGAGATGACGTGCTACAGACGCGAAATTTAACCGACAGGAAGAAGGTGCTGTGATATGCGAATGATTAGCTTTTCAGAGCATTCACACAAGGTTGGCGCCGGTGGTGACACCTACAACGTGCTGACACGAGGAAAGTTTCCAACCGATTTCTCATACACAACCCACAGTTGGCTGGCGATGCGTGGTGAAACGTTGTCGTGATGCCTCGTGTAAGGAGGAGAAATGCGTAGCATTACGTTTCCAACTTTGATACAGGTCAGATTGTATCATATCGCGATTGCGGTTTATCATATCGCGACATTCTTGCTCGCGTTGGTCGAGAGCCAATGACTGTTAGTAGAATATGGAATCGGTGAGTTCAGGAGGGTAATACGGAAAGCCTTGCTGGATCCGAACGGCCTCGTATCACTAGCAGTGGAGATGACAGGCATGTTATCCGCATGGCTGTAACGGATCGTGCAGCCTCGTCTCAATCCCGGAGTCAAGAGATGGGGAAGTTTGCAAAACAACAACCATCTGCAGAAACAGTTCGACGTCGTTTGCAGCAGCTGGGACCTTCAGCTCGGAGACCATGGCTGCCATTACCATTGACGCTGCATCACAGACAGGAGCGTCTGCCATGGTGTACTCAACGACGAACCTAGCTGATCGAATGGGCAAACGTCATTTTCTCGGATGAATCCAGGTTTTGTTCACAGCATCATGATGGTCGCATCCGTGTTTGGTGACATCGAGGTGAACGCACATTGGAAGCGTGTATTCATCATCGCCATACTGGTATATCACCCGGGGTGATGGTATGAGGTGCCATTGGTTACACATCTCGGTCACCTCTCGTTCGCATAGACGGCACTTTGAACAGTGGACGCTCCATTTCAGATGTGTCAGGACCCGTGGCTCTACCCTTCATTCGATCCCTGCGAAACCCTACATTTCAGTAGGATAATGTACGACCGCATGTTGCAGGTCCTTTACGAGCCTTTCTGGATACAGCAAATGTTCGACTGCTGCCCTGGCCAGCACATTCTTCAGATCTCTCAACAACTGGAAACGTCTGGTCAATGGTGGCCGAGCAACTGGCTCGTCACAATACGCGTCACTACTTTTGATGAACTGTGGTATCGTGTTGAAGCTGCATGGGCAGCTGTACCTGTGCACGCCATCCAAGTTCTGTTTGACTCAATGCCCAGGCGTGTCAAGTACGTTATTATGGCCAGATATGTTTTGGGTACTGATTTCTCCGGATATACGCACCAAAATTGCGTGAGAATCTAATTACATGTTTGTTCTAATATAATATATTTGACCAATGAATACCCGGTTATCTCTTGGTGTAGCAATTTTAGTGGTCAATAGCGTATTTGTATGAGAGTTCTGGTGTAAAAAGGCATGGGACTGACTGTGATTTTCAGACAGCTGTGTCTCGGATACGGTTCACGAAAGGGCATACGTCCATTTCAAGTCTTTTGATCAGAGTCACTCAGCAAAGCATGCACCTTTCCTGTTGACTCTCCTTGTATTAGTATGTTTGTTTTATGCAGTGAAGAAACTTAGAACATGAAGCAGACAGACACAGAGAGAGTATTTATGTGTGTCTGCTGGTCGCCAGGTTACGTGGATCCGGCACCGCGACATCCACCTACTGACCGTGGGCCGGTACACGTACACGAGCGACCAGCGCTTCCAGTCGCTGCACTCTCCGCAGACGGAGGACTGGATGCTGCAGATCCGCTACCCGCAGCGCAGGGACTCCGGAGTGTACGAGTGTCAGGTCAGCACGACCCCGCCAATCGGACACTCCATGTACCTCTCCGTCGTGGGTGAGTAGCGCTGCGCTGCGCAGTGGCCAAGTTAACAGTTACTCTCTCTGTAACCCACCCGAGGAGTGGGTGACCTCGAACGCTCAGAACCTCGCTAAAATGTGCTTGTTGTTGTTGTGGTCTACAGTCCTGAGACTGGTTTGATGCAGCTCTCCATGCTACTCTATCCTGTGCCAGCTTCTTCATCTCCCATAACCCACTGCAAGCCACATCCTTCTGAATCTGCTTAGTGTAGTCATCTCTTGGTCTCCCTGTACGATTTTTACCCTCCACGTTGCCCTCCAATACTAAATTGGTGATCCCTTGATGCCTCAGAACATGTCCTACTAACCGATCCCTTCTTCTGGTCAAGTTGTGTCACAAACATCTCATCTCCCCAATCCTATTCAATACTTCCTCATAAGTTATGTTATCTACCCATCTAATCTTCAGCATTCTTCTGTAGCACCACATTTCGAAAGCTTCTACTCTCTTGTTGTCTAAACTATTTATCGTCCATGTTTCACTTCCATACATGGCTACACTCCATACAAATACTTTCAGAAATGACTTCCTGACACTTAACTCTATACTTGATGTTAACAAATCTCTCTGCTTCAGAAACGCATTTCTTGCCATTGCCAGTCTACATTTTATATCCACTCTACTTCAACCATCATCAGTTATTTTCCTCCCCACATAGCAAAACTCCTTTACTACTGTAAGTGTCTCATTTCCTAATCTAATTCCCTCAGCATCACCTGACGTAATTCGACTACATTCCATTATCCTCGTTTTGCTTTTGTTGATGTTCATCTTATATCCTCCTTTCAAGCCACTATCAATTCCGTTCAACTGCTCTTCCAAGTCCTTTGCTGTCTCTGACAGAATTACGATATCATCAGCGAACCTCAAAGTCTTTACTTCATCTTGATGGGTTTTAATACCTACTCCAAATTTTTCTTATGTTTCCTTTACTATTTGCTCATTATACAGATTGAATATCATTGGAGAGAGACTACAACCCTGTCTCACTCCCTTCCCAACCACTGCTTCCCTTTCGTGTCCCTCGACTCTTATAACTGCCATCTGGTTTCTGTACAAATTGTAAATAGCCTTTCGCTCCCTACATTTTACCCCTGCCACCTTCAGAATTTGAAAGAGGTTATTCCAGTCAACATTGTCAAATCTTTCTCTAAGTCTACAAATGCTAGAAACATAGGTTTGCCCTTCCTTAATCTAGCTTCTAAGATAAGTCGTAGGGTCAGTATTGCCTCACGTGTTCCAACATTTCTACGGAATCCAAACTGATCATCCCCGAGGTCGGCTTCTACTAGTTTTTCCATTCGTCTGTAAAGAATTCGTGTTAGTATTTTGAAGCTGTGACTTATTAAACTGATAGTTCGGTAATTTTCACATCTGTCAACACCTGCTTTCTTTGGGATTGGAATTATTATATTCTTCTTGAAGTCTGAGGGTATTTCGCCTATCTCGTACATCTCGCTCACCAGATAGTAGAGTTTTGTCATGACTGGCTCTCCCAAGGCCGTCAGTAGTTCCAATGGAATGTTGTCTACTCCGTTGGCCTTGTTTCGACTCAGGTCTTTCAGTGCTCTGTCAAACTCTACACGCAGTGTCGTAACTCTAATTTTGTTTTTATCTACATCCTCTTCCTTTTCCATAATAAAATGTGCTTATTTGTATTTAATCCCCTCGCCCCAGAAGAAGGGGTACGAATCATCCGCATTAAACACCGTGCGTCGTTCCAGAAGAGCTATCTCATGACCTTTTCAAGATCTAAGACAGAAACGGTAATAACGCGAACACACAATATAGCGATATAATAGGAACGAAACAATGCTAATAACACAAATGCGTTCTCCTACGCTCACTTTGCAGGACTTAACCGCTGAATCGGCTTCGATGAAAATTTGCATGGAAATAGCTTGAACCCTGAGAAAGAATTTTTTTTTTAGATCGCTTGTAACGGAAAAGTACCCTTACAAATCGCTGACGCCAACAACGCACAGTGGCGCGCACAGCGATTGTCGCTTATGGCAAACAGTATCACCAACTAATGTGTACTAGTTCGTGTTAAGTTCACTTCAAGTTAATTTCAACTTGAAGGAAGACAACTTCTCACTGAAGATCATATTTGTAAAACCTTCATTTACGATGAGTTCTTTCGGTAAACAGAGTAACCATCACCTGATCTGTGAGTAGTGTACAGAAATTGTAAAGCATATTAGATTATGAAAAGTAGCACACTATGTCATAAATTTGATACATAGAATAAATTATTATTACACGTGTGTCAGTAATTGTTATTAGAAGTGCCCAATTAAAGCTACAAATGTGCTCCACATCTTACTTAACTGGATAGCTGATGTAAGATACATTGAAATACCAAAGTAAAAATCACTATTTAAAATATGTTCAGCTAAGTGCATCTTCCCCGTATAACAAATCTTTATCACGGGGAATTTTATTATTTTGATTCTGAGATATTAATGTTTTACTTTGTAAGAGTTGCTGTGATTCCACATTCATACGTAGACTGCCGGCTACATCCAGTGTTGAAAACCTAACAGGATAACCTCCTGTAACGCTTTTACCACCCCAAGAATGTACCAAAGACAATAATGTTGAATTTCCTTAATGACGGAAGACTCCTTCGTCATCTATATAATCAGCTACGTACGACGCTCTATACTGTGTAATCTAGTCCTTACTAGGTTCGTGAGGGGCCAGGATATTGTGAATAAATGTTAACGTTCGATTCTTTTGCCTTCCATCAGATGTTGTATATAGACAGGATGTTGAATGTCGACTTAGGCTGCAGTGTTAATGACATGCAGGTTCTTTCGACAAAGCAGTTTACTTCTACATGATTAAATAACCTCTTTCTGTGTCTCTAAAATATTTGTGCTTTTACCTGCTACAGGAAGTTTTGTAATTATATACCTCTTACCCCTTCTTTATTTAAATGGCTTATTTATATTTTCTGTTGAATTAGTCTGTAATTTTAAAGACATGTTGTATTTTTAGGCGAACTGTCATACTTCTGTATTGTTATATATTCTGTTGCTGGTGCAGAAAATATTTTACCGCCTACCTGCTACAACTGTTTTATAGATGTATACCAGTTATAAAAGTCTCATTAAAATTACATATTTACATTTGCGGTTGGTAATGACTTCCTCGTTTGAATCTAGAAAATATATTTGCTTCTACTGTTACATAATTTTGTAACTGTGTACCAGCAACCACAAGTTTCTTAGAATGATATAGTAGACAAAGGCAAAAACACACGAGCGAAATTTAGAGGCACTAAATGTCAACATGCTCACTAGTACCTTCCGCCACGTGTCAGTTCAGCGTTGGTCTTGTATTAGCGATGTACTCTGTGATTTGCAGTATGGTATGGATACATTTGGCGAAACAATCATTGAAGATAGTCGTTTTAACTTTGACATGTCAGTGCATCTTATGTAACAATCCAGCTAAGTAAAATATGGAGTTTATTCAAAATTCTATCTGGGCACTTGTATTAACCTTTACTCTGGCATTTGCAATAATAATGAGCTCTTTTTATTACATTTATGACAGTGTACCAAGCCTGTCATACTCATATATGCCTTACACTTGATGTGCACTAACCACAGATCAGATAATGGTAACTCTGTTCACCATAATCAGTCATACTTAAAAAAAAGGTCTGCGATGTTAGCTGGGAAGTTATCTTCCTTCAAATCGAATATTTACAGATCACTCCTTATGCTAAATTAAAAGTTCTTTTTGAAATAAGAGTGCAGGCATCAGCTGTAATGGTCGGGATTATTGCGAACATCACTACAACGGCTGACACAGACAATAGTGTAGCAATATTGTTAATGATGAAGGTCAACTTGAATATTCATTTAACACAGAAAAGATCTTGGGATTGACAACACGACGATTTGTGTAACAGAAGATCATGGCATTTTTAGTCCAATTTCGATACTGCATAGTTTAAAACCACAAAATAGTGAGGAAGGTGGAATAAGTATTGTTACCAATGATTTACTGTTGCAAATATTTGAAAAATTGAAAATTCGTGTCTTGATACTAAGGAGCCTAATAAAGATATTAGTAAAAAAAAAGTTGCAAAATATCGCCAGTAAGGCGAAATTTTCGAAAAGAAAATGAAGGCTTGCGGACGAAAAATTCTGTAATGAAGTTGATAATGTGCGAATAGCTCTTACTAATACACTTAGGCATGAGAATGATGAATTCCAAAGAAAAGCTTACAAGGATCATAATGAAATCAGGAAAGCACCGTGACTAAAGCAGGAAATATTGAGACAGTGGAAGTGATTAGTAACTACGTAATTATGTCATACAGTGATTGCGCTGAAAATGAGGTATGACACGGGACTGGATGTGCTGAAGTGGTTTTAGAATCATTTAGAGTGAATAAACGTTAGCATGAATTGCTGAAAACTTCGTGAAAATTATGGCATGTGGGAAGCTTGTTATTGTGTTTGAATGGTATGAAGATGCGTCAGTGTTAGATAGTTTGAAATTATTGTCATCAAATTAAGCTTAACTGCGGATGATCGTGATTAATTCTGCAAACTGTTTGAAAAAAATTAACTTTTTGATCGTATAGGAAATAACATCGACCTCTCTGAAACTGTTTTAACGAGGTTACAAAGATTTAATCTGTCAATTTCATTGCTAGGTGGTGTAACGGGAATGTATAGCTATACCTTTCACTGTGCCAACGGTGGAAAGTTTTTATTTGAAAGTAGACATGAAAAGAAGATGCGCAAAAAAGGGTACAGCCGCTACTGATTGAATTCGTACGACAAAAGAAACTAATAACAGCAGTTACATTTCCAGTCTATAATATTGGTAACTCAACGTCAGAACCCACCTTTTGCCAAGTATGTTGTATCATAGGCTTATACTTTGGAGCAAATGTTGAATCTATAGCACAGAGTGAAATATGATAATGAATTGACAATCGTGTAACCTTACCAGTGGTTCTTGATACTTTGGTCTTACAAAATTAACTGTCTTTCTCTCTTATTTTGTCTAAAGAAGTACGCATCAAGAGTTTCGAAATGTTTTGTTGTCTACAGTGACAACATTTTGAACGTAACGTTCTTGCCTTTTTTTGTATTATCTTGATATTTTGTTTTCTGTTTTCCTGATGTTCTGCTCTTAGACGTCGTTTGGGAATCTTTCAAATGTCTCTCGTGATAAGACGTAGCATTTTGCATGGAAGTAGCTCATACTGTGGACGAGCAATTTATATTCGTATTCCATGCACATTTTCGTGCCGCTCTGAGTGTTTGTCACGCAGTTCGCTTGTCAGATGCATGATATCAATTGCACCGTCAGCGGTAAGTGAATTGGGAGCAATAAATCTGCTCTGCTTATGTTACAAAACACAACTAGCCGTCTGTTGCATGTTTCCCTTTCAGGTTCATATTACTCCTTTAGGTTAATATTCTTTTCTTTATTGTTATTCTTTATTGTGTTCATTCCCTAGACCTACGGGCTGAAGTTTGACTAGCAGCAGAACGTTGGTGGTGACCTGCCGACAGCATGAATAAACCATAGATGTTTAAATTTTTATTTAAAATGGTATAATACATATATTGTTATGCAACATGAGATTGGTTTTTGTGCATTCAGCGTATAAGTCAAAGTTCATTGTAATTCAAAACCCTAAATTACACTCATCTACATTTAAAAATATCGGGACTTTTTGCATACCTGGATGTTCCATATGCAAAGCCATTAAATATCAGGTCTAAATAATAATGTTAAGAGTCGACTTCTAAAACGATGATACAGGGCGAAAGACGGCACAGTTATTGTATGAAGTACCCAAACAATAAATATATATCTTGAATACTGTAGATCTTCTCAGTTTGCACCATTATAAATAAAAACAGGGAATACCCATTTAATGCAAGCACAGACTAATCAATTTTTTCTAAACCTACCTGCAAATGTATTGCCACATCATCTGCAAAATTCTGAGCTTATAACGAATAAAAAATATGATGATTTACATATTTTCTAAAACTTCCTTGTCTATGTTCTTGTTCGTTTAAACTCACTAATCTCTAAAACTACTATACAAATTTTCACGAGGTTTGGCAGATAACTTGAGTATAGCTTGGAGCGCACTACAGTTTTTATTTAATCAAAATTAGATAGCGAGGTAAAAAGGTATGATGATTTATATTTTTACCTCAACCCATTTTATCTGTCTGTTTGAATACTCCAATTTCCAAAATTAATAGATGAATATTAGTGCGGTTTTCACATGTGGCAGGAGAAGAGCTTCGGCGCTGTGTAAGCTTTTTTTCCATCAAAATCGGATCACGAAAGAAAAAGTATCGCGATTTAAGTAAACCGTTGTACCTGTCTGTTTGAAGAGGCTAATCTCTTTCATAAGGTTTTCAAAGGTAACTTCCGCATAACTTGGGGCAATGTGCAAGCTTTATTTCATGGAAATGGGATTATGCTAATAAAAAAGAAAATATAAATGAAATTTTTATCCATAATATTATTCTAAATGTGAAACTAGCTCTGTCCATTACGTTTTCATGTCCAACACGTTGGATAGTTTTCGATTAAACATGGCATGGAGATTGCTTCAACCCCAAAGAAGAACATAGGCTGCTTTAGAAAATGTGTACTACAAGGTGCTTATTGATTAGAGGAATATTACGAAAACTAGGGGAAAATGTACTGTTTGAAAGTGGTATTTATGCTTTTACTTACGATCTGTATCGGACATGTGGAAATGCTTTTATTGGTTGAGGTGTGCTACGTGATATTTTAGAGTAATGAATGCAATGCCAATACACTCGTCAGTGAGTTTACTCCATACCTCCACACAGTTTGATGGTTAATGTACACTTGGTGCAATGTAAAGCTACTGCAGTACAATGATGCATCGATGTACACTACTGCCTAAGCCGCTCTCTGCGCACTACTTGGCAGTAATGTTGCGAATGCTGATGCATCGTGCATTGGGACAACTGGCGACTGGGGCGATTAGAGGTGATGGCGTGAACGGGGGTTGGAGTGGAGAGCAGGCGAACAGCAATTCTTACTGAACACGCAGATACGTGAGGGAATCCGATGTTATTGCATATATTGTAGCTTAGTGAATCACCACCACCAATCGTAACTACTGATGTGCAAGTGCCGCCATGGGTAATAGTTAGTATGTGATAAAAACATTCACAGCATAAAAATTGACTGCTAACGTTTGAAGGGCCTTATGCCACAGTTATTTACGGATTGTTAGCTTTACTCTTCGCGGGAGTCAATAATGTACAGTACAGGCTCAAATTTTACCTAAGTTCACAAAGCTTTACCTAATGACAGGTATCGTTTCTATCTTTTCTGAGGTTCCCAGGTTTTGTGACCGTTGGATAAACATTTTATCTTATTCCATGAATTGGTTTACGCCTATTGGGTTCGAAGACATGATTTCCCACTGACTTCTTGCAGACAAAAACTGCTGATAACAGTTTTCGGGAATGTGCTAATCCAAACTCTGCAACGTACGAGCGTGCAAGACCCCAAGTACAAAAGAGATATCGCGGTTGAGCGGAGGATATACTTGAGACAAATACATAACGATCGACTCCGTAGTGTACGATCCATTTACAAAGGCTACAAATAACAGACATGTGGTTAGTACAAGGGCAATTCGGCAGTGGGTAATGGCTGTAAGCAGCCTCATTGCTGTCGTAAAGTTTTGAATACAAAGCCTAAGACCGCTGGTGTGATTATTTCAGGGGGAAACAGAATTCGGCAGTGTGATGTCACAAAATACATCAGCACCAAAGAGAAGCGCAGGTTTGAGGAATTATTGGGAACAACTAGAATGTCTCAACATCAAAGCTCCTCCATAATATCTGAAATAAACCCTAATTTTGTTATAAGTAAGGGTCAAACAGAATTTATTACATCTTTGGTAAGAGTACCCTATCATATCGAGGAGAGAAATAGCTGTCGGTCAACTGAAACAAAGAAAACTATTATCAGTTTATGGATGAAAATTCTACGACCTTACGTAAAATGGTCTCGTTTCTGTACATTATTGCCTCATGGGATAAACAAAGCTATCCTACTTATACGAAGGCCTGGTTGTCGATAAAACATCGACACTTTCATTAAAGGCAATTCCACAAAGTGTACGCCGTTCTGTCCTCCTGTCTTCCTACGATATATACATAAACTGGTAGGTGAAGAATTACTTCGCCCATTACAGGTCTGTCTGTTCTCATTGCACAACAAACGGAAATCACAAGCAGAAATGATGAATTAATAAAATATTAAGCCTGTTTTGAAGCTAGACCTACGAAATAGGTATTTGATTTCTCGTTCAAACATAAAGAAATATTTCTCAGCAGTTTTGGATACTTAACCTTATGGGGGGTAAAATAGTGAGTGAAAGATTCTCTCGAAAATATGTCATTATTGAAGAACTATTAAAGTATTATTAAAGCTACATCTATAAACATTTGTATTTGATTATCAGTTACAAGGAAAAAATACGTATTTGAGTGTGTTTGAAAAATGAACTCTTTAGGAGTGAAATAGGGGGTGAGATTTTTTATGCAAATATTTCTTTATGAAAGCACTTTAAAGCTAAACCTATGAAAATTTAGATATGGCTTCTCAATAAAAAAATACGTGTTTCACTGTTTTTGAAAATGTAATCCCTGTGAGGGTGAAACGGCGGGATGGAAGGTTTAAAGAAAATATTACGTTATGCAGGAATGTTTGTATCCAAATCTTTGAAAATTTTTATTTGACTTCCCTGTTAGAAATAAAACATACGCATAGCACTGTCATTAGGAATTCAACCCTTAGGGGGATGAAATAGAGTCAGACAGATTTACTGAGTCGTCCAGCCCAAAGCGCTAAGGATAGAAACTTGAAGTTCGCACATGGTGTGGGTCTTATAGTGTAGGCAACGTTTAAGAAGGGATTGTCCAAATATTCACTTCTTCGGGGGTGAAATAGGGGACGAAAGGCTTTTTGAAAGTATGTTACTATTAACGGAAATTTGAAGCTAGAGCTACAAAAACTGGTATTTGGTGTCTCAGTAACAAAATAAAAAAATACGTCTTCCAGCATTCTTGTACATTCAACTACTAAGGGGGTAAAGTAGTGTGTGAAAGTTTTTTTGAAAAGAAGTAATTACTAAAGAACTAGTGAAGGAATTGTAATGGTACATCTATAACAATTGGTATTTGACTTCTGAGTTAGAAAATAAATCCGCGTGTCAGTGTTTCTAGAAATTCAGTCCGTAAGGGAGATCAATAGAAGACGAAAATTAAAAAATATTTCGTTACATTAAGAAAAATTTTAAAGTTAAATTTATGAAAATAGTATTTTCTCTGTTAGATATAAAGAAACATTTGTTAGATGATGAAAGTTGCTACGGAATTATCTCCACAAAAACAGAAAAGGCATGATAAACAAAGACTTGGCACTCCAGCCACCGGAATCTCTTCTTGGTCAGAAGTGTATTTGGAAAGGACAATGCTTGTATGGCCTTAATTAGCGTGAAAAGCTTAGATGGTGTTACGGTTTGTGAGTAACATAAAAGTTCAATTAAAAAATAAAAGAAAACAAGAATCTCTGCAGGCCATACAGTCCACGCGAGCGGAGCAGCTGACGCTAAGCCAGTTGTTGTATAATGACGTCACTTAGTGCGATCGCATGCTGCATTACACCAGGAATGTGATGACGATAGTGTTGGGTAGAGGACGCATCCAATCACGAATTCGAGTTATCAAACTAAATCTTGTAATTGACTAGAAGAGGTACTCAGTGACCAGTGTTTGCCATTATTTACCTGTGTGGAGACCATTTAGAAACTTCAATATTTGCTGAAGTAATGATTTTGGTCTGATCTCGAAATGTTTAATTTATTTCATCAACCCCAATTTCAAGAAAGTCGTTACCATAGCAATGTTCAATTTTATACGAGTAATTCGACGGTGATGTAGAGAGTGAGGTGTCTAATCTCTAAGTGTATTTTTACGACTTTTTTGCCCTTATTATACGATCCTCAACATCTTTGTTAAGTAATACCGAATGAGCAGTTGTATCAGAAGACTAACTGATGTGATGACAACTGGCTTTGCCTAAAAACGTCGACAAGCCTTTCCAATAATGTCTAAGACGAAACGAAATTAAATGTCTTTGAGAACCGAGTCATGTTCACCAACAAGCTTCGTAGTATTTAACATGGCAGTCTGTTTTAACATATGTTGTTATTGTTGTTGTTGTTGTTGTTGCTGTGGTCTTCAGTCCAGAGACTGGTTTGATGCAGCTCTCCATGCTACACTTCCTGTGGAAGCCTCTTCATCCCCTAATAAGTACTGTAATACACATCCTTCTGAATCGGTGTATTCACCTCTTGGGCTCCCGCTACGATTTCTACCTTCCACGCCTCGATCCAGTGCTGCACTGGTGATCCCTTGATGCGTCAGAATGTGTCCTACAAACCAATCCCTTCTTTAATTAAAAAGTGTCAAAAATCACTCTTTTCCTCAATTGTATTCAGTACCCACTCATTAGTTACGTGATCTACCCATCTAATTTTCAGCATTCTTCTGTAGCACCACATCTCGAAATCTTCTATTCTCTTCTTGTCTAAACCATGGGTCTTCCAACTTTTTAGTCCACAAGCCACACTGACTCCTCTACAAAGTCATAAGGGCCAAGATCTACCTAGTGGGATTCAAGCACCCTGGCACTCCATGATCGCCGTAATGTAAGGCTAAAGGAAAGATGAAATCGCAAAAATCTAAGGTTGTGGAAATAGCTAGCTCTAAAATGAACTACGATTTTTATTTAATTACATAATTTTTATTGGTGGACGTACGTGACAGAAATTTTGGCGTATTTTATTCTGGCGAATTTCACAGCCAAAAAAGTATGTCACTTCACATTCTTCACGAAAGCGCCCTGCAAAGTTAACGAAATCTCAAAATCATTGTTAGCAACACTAGTACTGCAATACGTAACGGAGGTAGAGTATGTCAACGCATTGTTATTTGAAGCGGCGCAACAATAAGTTTAGTTACGTAGTCATGTAGCTAGTAGCAGAGCCAATGTCGTGGTGTATTGGTCGCGATAGGCCTCGAAACTCAATTGTTGGCAGTATAGGTACCACCTCAAATATTAGGCGGGCCCGAAACCGGGGATGTCCGGCTAGCTAACGCGGGCGTAGTTTGGAGACCCCTGGTCTAAACTAGTTATCATCCATGTTTCACATCCATACACGGCTGCACTTCATACAAATACTTTCAGAAAAGACTTCCTGACACTTAAATCTATAGTCGATGTTAACAAATTTCTCTTCTTCAGGAGCACTTTCATTGCCATAGCCAGTCTACATTTTATATCCTCCCCACTTCGACCATCATCAGTTATTGCGCCCCCAAATAGCAAAACTCACCTACTACCTTTTGTGGCTCATTTCCGAATCTAATTCCCTCAGCATCACCTGATTTAATCCGACTACATTCCACTATAATCTTTCTACTTTTGTTGATGTTCATTTTATACCTCCTTTCAAGACACCGTCCATTCTGTTCAGCTGCTATTCCAGGTCATTTGACGTCTCTGAGAGATTTAGAATGTCGTCCGCAATCCTCAAAGTTTTTATTTCTTCTCCATGGATTTAAATTCCTACACCAAATTTTTCTTTCGTGCATGTCGGCTCTTAAAACTACCATCTGCTTTCTGTAAAACAGTAAATAATCTTTCGCTCAATATATTTTATCCCTGTCACCTTCAGTCAATATTATCAAAATCTTTCTCTAAGTCTACAAATGCTAGAGACGGAGGTGTACCTTTCCTTTACGTATATTCTAAGATAGGTCGGAGGGTCAGTATTAAATCGTGTGTTCCAACGTTTCTTCAGAATCTAAACTGATTTTCTCCGTCGTCAAATTCCTCCAGTGTTTCCAATCGTCTGTAAAGAATTCGTGTTAGTATTTTGCAACCGTAACTTATTAAACTGACAGTTCGGTAATTTTCACACTGCTCAGTGCCTGTTTTCCTTGTGATTGGAATTATTATATTCATCTTGAAGTCCAAGGGTATTTTGCCTGTCTTATACATCTAGCTCATCAAATGGAAGAATTTTGTCATGGCTTGCTCTCCCAAGGTTATCAGTAGTTCTAATGGAATGTTGTCTACCCCAGGGCTCTTGATTCGATTTCGGTCTCTCAGTGCTCTGTGAAATTCTTCACGCAGTATCTTATCTCTCATTTCATTTTCACCTACGTTTTGACAATTAGACTTCGATAAATTTCATATGAATGTTGTAATAGCTTGGAGGCGTCGCCTATCTGATACAAACAAGAAAGAAACTATGACCTAAATGTGGCAACTTCAAGGTGCTACACAGTCCATGGATTACCTAGTGTAATCTCTTCTTGTTTTTCTATGAGAAAAGAAAAATATATTCATCAAGAGCTTTTGACCTATGTTGAGAAAGCATCACCAATAGTTATACTGCAAGCATTAAGAGTATACGATACATTCCGTCCGTTAGCTTTCTGTAGAATGAATGACAGTTTAGCTTACGAATCACATAATCGACCTTTTTGTTCCAGGTTTCACGTTCTCATTGTAACTGCTCCATCTTTCATGTTATCAGAAGCTGAAATAAAAACTAAACTGCAACAATTTCCTTGATTAATTTTCATCGTTGAATTTCAGTACTATTTGTTGATCATCGCAAATGATTTCTGTGAATGATTTTGGTTTTCTGATGTGAAACTTTATGTTATTAAAAGATTGTTAAATTTATTTATATACGTTCGCCTTTTGTAATATCTGTTAAATCGCCTACTCATTTGTGTATTATGCGATGCAGCTGGTGATAAGGAAAGCATACATTCGCGTAACTGTTTTCAGGCATATAATATTGAAATGAATGTTATCTACTCATAATGTTAATAGCATCCGGTGATGCTGAAAAATCGAATTGCATCCAGTGATTGACTTTATTGGTTTGCAGTTCGCTTAACGCAGAAAAACAAAAAGACTACAAGAGCAACTGAAGAGGAGAGTAGCAAATATAATTGCCCCTGCCTTTTATTTACAATGTGCGAGTCGCAATCAGCGCATCTGGATATTATTCGTAACTATGTTGTAGGCCCAAATCATAGGTGCAGAGGTGCAAACAATACTCACTGAATAGATATTTCTGCTTCCAATCAACGTCGTCGCAACAGGTGTTGCTTTAACTTTCAAGCATGAGCACAAGAAACACGTAGGATAAACAAATGTATCCTTCCTGTCGCTAGTAAAAAGAGAGTCGCAGCTGCGTCTTAGCCTGCCAGTTTGTGACAAATTGGTATACTCTGGTTTATTAAAGGAATATTCTTTTGATGACGTTGTTGGGATAAGTTGAAATTCATTTGCATTAGTACAGAGCGTACCAAGTACTGTTATTTCGTTATTTTTTGAACAGAACAAATGAAAATAAGAGAAAATAATCAGCAGCAATATAGTCTCCACATTATAGTATGACAATGCTTCGATTGTTGACCGCCTTTAAGCCTGTAGACAATATGTAAGTGAACTTCTTCTCCTAGGGCATAAGGATGCATCGCATAAGAGACAGGAGTTTGGCATAACGATATGGCGTAGGATCTAGCGGTCTCTGCCGTGTACTATACCTACGAAAAGGTGGGTATTCGTTCGATATACTATATAATGGTATATTAAGACTCGAAGTAGGTTAGAATGGCGTTAAAAACTGCTTGTAGGAATTATACACGATGTAAATGGTCTTGGGATAGGGTTTCCAGCATGCATTGAAAGTATGGAGTGAATCCACCTGTCTGGAACTGTATTTGCATTTGGGTATGTTCGAGAAGCAGTGAAAAATGATACAATACAATTTTAGGATAATAATTGTATGAAAAGAATAGGATCACTTTGAATGATTTACTGAAGTTTTTACAGCACCTCTGATGCCTTTCATAATCTTTATTTAGCATTTGTAAAGGAAAATATCGCCGGAGAACTTAAATAGAAAATCCGGTGTACTGATGTACCGCAAATGCGAACTAATGTCCACGCTCGGCGAACGCATTAGTCTTCTACTTCTGAGGTGTCACTGACGTTATACACTGTCCTCCCATCTTTGAGAAGTAAACGATACTACATAGCAGTGACAGTAACTGTTTGAATAATTATTTTTATCTATGCAAAAGTTATTTCTGAAAGCATGAAATGTGGAACAGTAAAGTGTGGAGCATTACAGCAGTTTTTGAAATTTACTCTTGCGCCAATGTGAGCGTCATATAGCAAAAGATATCAAATTTTGAAACCAAAAAGGTTATTTAACTTACATCCACTGTTTAAAATCTTCATGTTAAGTGAAAAACACTACCGCAGTTGTATGTTTACTTTATATAAAAAACGCGACAGATTTTGTGACGTTAGTTATATCACCAGGCGGAGCAAACTACAACATGATACTGTAGTACAGTTGGTATTAAACTTTCACCAGGATTCCTAGAACGGTCTGAGGTCAGCCTAGGCACGGCCTTGTACTCCAGCAGTCGGATCCACTAGAACATGGTTTCGGCTACTGGCTCCACCTGGTAATTTGTGGTAAGGTCTTATGGGACCAAGCTGCTGTGGTCATCGGTTCCTAAGCCTACTCACTACTTAAGCTAACGTAAACTAACTTACGCTAAGGATGACACAAATACCCACGCCCAACGGAGGACTCGAAGCCCCTGACACCAGTGCTACCAAGTGCGGCACTTGTTCCCCTTTTGCATTAGTTTACAGTGGGCTGCGCCATGACTTTTAGAACTGAGTGAAATTCTAAGGATCGGGAAATAAGTTTAATAGCAGTTCACCCCACTATCGTGTAGTAATTGACTTCACCTAATGATGTAACTAACGTTGCAAAACCCGTCGTGGTTTTTAAATGAAGTAACTATACAGCTGCAACACCGTTTCTCACTCAACACAAAGTACAAACAGTACTTCTGCTTATTATACACTACAGTTTTGTGCTATTGTGTCACTGTATTCGAAATAAAACATGCTGCAGTTTGATGACAGAGTTGCACGCAATGTAGCTGCAATAACAGCTATCGCAAAATTTTAAGTAATTGTGGGTACAATAAACGAACTACCATCAACTGAAACTTTCAGAAGTTTTCCAGTAATGGTTCACTTCTCCAAACGTCATTTTACGTGCTAAGATAATGTTTCAAAAATTTTCAGTACTGTTTCACTTCACCAAACAGTGTTTTAGATATGGTAATGCGTCATGTTCAGCACTAGAAAAATATAACTAATAATATGGACTGGCCGACATGGATTTCATTGCATCTAATTTTAAGCCTACTTGAGATTATATTACAACAACATTTCCCCTTGCCTACATGATAAACATTGTCGAAATACCGAAATAGCGATCGAGGTAGAATGGCCACAAATATTAACAGTATTATTACCAACTGTCAATAATTTAAATTGCACAAGTATAGCAAGAAAGACGGACGTAGGATGGGGGGGGGGGGGGGGGGGGGGGAATTGTCAGAAGGGTTTGCGTTGTGGATACGGGCGTGGGTGAGGATAGGAGCGTGATTTATGAAAATGGTGACGTGTGACGTCATGCCTTTACCTGGTTTGTAGACAACTCGAATGTCAAAGGTCAAATCTCATCTAGGGTATCTGTTGCCCTCACCCCATGATCCGCAATAGCCACTGCATTCGGACCCACGCACAATCTTGTTCACTCCTTACTTTCGGTGTCTACCGGTAAAATTCTAAGATATGCACCTTGTGTAAGACTACTCCCCATCACATACTACCCTAATTGTTTGTTCCTTGAAAAACCCTTTCATATTACTTCTCAGGTGAAATTATGCGGCGTGTATCTTGATTGGCAGGTTTTACTTACAAATGTTAACGTCGCAGTTACGTACTTTTACTGTGGCAAAACCCGGCCTCGGCGTACTGTCAATACACTGTGGTAAAATTTCACAGCAAAAAATAACAACAACTGGAAAAGTTTACAAATTCTTAGCCACACAACCACAACATCTTAACTCTTCTCAAGACATAGTCACTCTACATCTTAGAGACTATTACTGCTACGTAACAGCTTCTGACGTATGTGTAGCAACAATAACATCACCAGATGCTTGTGTTGTTTTACTCAATTGCAGCTTGATTCGGCGATATAATTGACCATCTTACCATATTCAGGCTCCAGGATGGATGCAGCGGACATGTCTTTACTACGGTATTCGTCGACTGAATTATGATGAACCAGTTCACATTGTATATGTTTATGTGAATATGCTAGTAATAAGACTGTAAAAGAGGACATCTTCTAAATATAGCCCACTGTTACATATTGTAACAGCTGCTAAAAAAGCATTAATATCATAAATTGAGTCAGCCTTGATGCAAATCACCTAGTTATTCGTTTATTTCTTTATTCCCCCAAACTAGTTTCGGCGACATGTGTCACCATCCTCAGTGATTTTTTTTTAAATCTAAAACACGGAAAAAACAGCATAGTTATGCAAACACAGTAGCACATTATTACATTTTTTACTATTCGTTTTTTAAAATATAGTTTACTATAGATACTTTCTTAGTAACTTATTTATTCTATGTTATAGCATGTTTTAAGCAATTATTGTCGCCGTTTGCGACATGTTTTCTGTGCTCTCTTTTTTTTTACTGCCGTTTTTAACTTAGCGAACATCATGTCACCTGCAAACATGTGAGAGGCTATTAGTTAACAAAATACTAAAAGGTGACTTTCGTATGTCAGCAATATATACTTGGGGTTGTGGTAGAGTTGTGGAAACCAGTTATTTGGTGTGTACTGAGCTGTTACTTCGCTGTTCGTATACTCACGTTCGTTGGATGGTATGTAGCTGCCATTATACACAGAACAAAAACTTTCGCACTTTGTTTCTGATCCAGAATATTACGACATCTTGCTGTTGGCGTGTAACGCGAGATGTGTATAGCATGCGGCGAGAAAGGCTATGAAAAACTGTAAAGCGAATTACGACGACCTCTGTTCATTTTTTATGTCTCCGTGACTGATGTGGAAGTGGTTCTTTTGATTGTGTGCGCTTTCTGTTCTGTGTCCTTGGTAAAGAGCGGTAAAGCGTGTGTTGTTGCTGAGTGTTGTGATGTCGTTTATTACATTTTCCCCTTCGACTATAGCCTTTTGCACGTAGTAATTTTCTTCTATTGTTAGTTGTCGCTATAGACCGTTGCTGTTTATGAGAATGTGTAGATCGTTTTCGATAGTAGTGGGGTTATGGTTTTTGTTCATTAGATGTTCTGCAAAAATTGAATGTGTGCTGTAACTCTTTAGAGCTCTCACATGATCTGTGTACCTCATTCGGAAGTTTTTGCTTGTTTCTCCTATGTATTGGGCCTGACAGGATTTGCAAGTGAGTTGACATATTTCAGCGTTGCTGAATGTATCTGAGGTTTTTCTGACTGGTCTTTGTCTTTACTGAACTGTATTGATTGTTCTGAATGTTACTGGGATCCCTGGCTTTTTCAAGCTGTTTCCTATCCTATGATATATTTTGTTATTGTATGTTAGTGTGTACCATCTCTCTCTTTTTTTCTGAAGTGGTGTGGTCTGTTGTGTTGTCTGTGTGTACTGCATGTTTCCCTTTTACCTTGATGTTGAGTTTGTTTAAGGTATCTGATCAGTAGTCGTTTTCAACAGCTATTTGTTTAATTATATTTGGTTTCTGTGTGTAGTTTTCCGTTTTGAGAAGTGTTCTGTTTATCCTATGAAGCATGTGTGTGAAACTCGCATATTTATGCTCTGTCGGGTTTTTGTGGTTAACAGTGCTTGTGGATGTGGCTTTTCTGCAGATGGTGAATTCATGTTGGTGGTTGTTTCTTGTGATTGTAAGATACAACGAATTTAGTTTCTTGTTGATTTCAATTTCCATTGTGAAGTGGATTTGTGGGTGTACTGTGTTTCTTTTACTGTATAGCTCTTCTATCCTGTTATGTGTTTCATCTACAAGACTGATTATGTCATCCACATATCGGTACGGGTACATTATCTTGTACCCTCCTTGTTTCACTATGTTATTAAATATTGTGCTGTCTGTATGGTCCAAGAAAATTTTGGTTAAGGTTCCACTGATGAGGGACCCCATGGAAGGCCCCTCCTGTTGCAAGCAAAAGTTGTTGTGGAAAGTGAAGTAGTTTTATTCCTTGATTAGCCTAAAATGGATGAGATTTCATTTATTTGTACATCTGGGAATTTCTTGCGTTTTACCTGTTGTTCTGTAATGTCTATAGTTTCTACTTTGGGTATGTTTGTGTACATAGACGTTATGTCAAAATGTACCAGTTTTGCTGTTGGGGGGATGTCGATATTCCTAATTTTCTTTATTATGTCGCCTGTGTTTATGAGGCTTGTGTGGTTCTTGTATGTGTATGTTTTCTGTAGGAATGTATGCATTTCTCCCTAGTAAGTAAGAGGGGGCTTTTCTGAAGTCAACGACTGGCTTGACAGGGATGAGGGGTTTGTGGACCTTCGGCACACTTGTTAAGAGTGGGGCTTTAGGGTCCATATGTGTCGTCGTTTTTGTGTGGGTCTGTGTCAAGGTGAGAAACAGCAACAGTCTCTACCGACAACTAACAATAGAAGAAAACTTCTACATACAGAAGGCTAAGGTCGAAGGGAAAAATGTAATAAACGAAAACACAAGACTTTACAATAACACACCCTTTACCGTTCTGAGAGAACTGACCAAGAACACAGAAAAGAAAGCACCCACACGCAAAAGAACCACTTCCCCATCACGTACAGAGACCTAAATAATGAACAGATGTCGTCGTAATCCGCGCTACAGTTTTTCATAGCCTTTCTCACCGCATGCTATACATATCTCGCGTTACACGCCAACAGCAAGATGACGTAATATTGTGGATCAGAAACGAAGTGCGAAAGTTTTGTTTTTGTGTGTATAAAAGCAGCAACATACCATCCAACGAACCTGAGTACACGAACTGTGAAGTAACAGCTCAATACACACCAAATAACTGGCTTCCACAACACTACCTCAACATCAAGTATATAGATTGCTGACATAGGAAGTTCACCTTTTAGTATTTTGTATACTAATAGCTTCTCACATTGTTGCAGATGACATGATGTTCGCTAAGTTAAATAACGGCAACAAAAAAGCGCACAATAATTGCTTAAAACGTGCTGCAACATACAATAAATAAGGTAGTATGAAAGTGTGCATAGTAAACTATAATTAAAAAAACGAATAGTAAATAATATAATAAAGTGCTGCTGTGCTTGTATAACCAGGCTATTTTCTGCATGTTTTAGATTAAAGAAAAACCACCGATGATGGTGATATTTGTTGCCGAAACTAGTTTGAGAGAACAAAGAAATAAACCAATAATAAGGTGTTTTGCTTCAAGGCGGACACAGTTTCTGATATTATTGTTTTTCGATGCAAACACGGACGAAGTGGCAGATTTCCAAGATAAAATCTTTGCTAAAAACCAAATAACCTGCTGCACTACTCAGGAAGAGCTATTCATACATGTTTGTGAAAGGTGGGTGCAGGTTTGCTTCATAGGATCTAAAATCCTACTAGGCTAAAATAACCTTATGAGAAAAAATACATTCATTTGTGGTCATACATATAAAAGAGATAAAATGCTGCCGTGTATAGTGTGTCGCCTGCTGTCGGTGGGATATAAACTTACAATCAGCTGTTTATTGTAAAACTACTTGAAAGTGAGTCGCGTGGTGAAGATGTATTTCTGTACCGTAGAAAAAGTGTTTCCGGTGAAATATATAGGTAGTGTTCAAAAGATCTCCATTCGGAGTTGCTAATAGTAACAAGACAAAAGCGTAAAATTTATTTCTTCCCTAAATTATTCAGAGCAAACACATGCACCCAAAAAAAGTACTGTGTCATATATGATAAAATGTTTAAAACTACAAGACGAATAACAGCAGATGCGGCACTTGCATAGAGTTGCTACAACCACACATAAAAAATAATATACAGCGATAGTAGTAAAATAGCCTACCGATGTGGGGCAGATATGTATAAAATTTAGTGGGTGAAACATGATTAACTCTATGACCCCGTGTGCTACGTCCAACTTAGCAAATATCTGGATTCTTACACACATGGCCTATCATAACAGTGGGACGCGTTTAGTAACTAGACAACACAACACGACACAAATTATACATAAGTCCTCAACGAGACACTAGTGGGCATATTATCTTAGGCGAATAGTAAGAAAAATATTTTAAGACTTAATCGGTCTTTACTGTGTTTCCCCCTGTATTATTCCGATCCATCTCTGTCACAGTACCTGTGACCTAGTAAAGGCGTAAGTAAGCGAGTCACTCTGGAGCAAACGCTTGTCTGGAACATATCAAGCATGTCAAAACATAACACGCGGCAATAACAAATGGCAGCCGGAACGGCAGTGCAACCGGCCCAATGCAGCCAGCACGACATTTGCGTATTACTCACAATGGATCGGACACATAAAGGAACCAAAATCTCTTCACCTCTTAAACATAGGGTGCTCACTCTTTCTAAGGTGAACGTCACCATACCTATAACAAAAGCAGCAGAAACAACCAGCGTCCGCGAAACTAAAACTGTAACAGTACAGCAACATAATCAGGCCCTCAGACGTAGGTCGTACGCCAAGAAAGACAAAGTATCTGCACATACTTCACGTTTGTGGTGCATCTGGTTGCTGCACATCAACCCACGTAATAGTATGGAGTTATGCTCCAAACGTGTCAGAACCTAAGATCACGCCATAGTCATACACTTCCATCGCAGGGTGTGCTAAAATCTGTCGGAATGAAGTGAGGAACATGCACGTTGTATACAGTATTATTGAGATGTAATGGAAGACGGATGTACGTAATTTTACTTTGACCGCAAACAGACAACTTCTTTTGATATTCAATCATAAAATTATTTGCCAGTTGTAGTCGAAAATATTCCTTATGCAATGTTAATTATAAAGCTGGTAAAGAGACTTCCCGCGTGCACGTACTTTAATAATATACTTTGTGACTGTTATTACGGAACATGAGAACATTGTTTGGACCTTCCGTCTTTACCACGCGCGAACGATGTCTCGTTCACTTGAGATTGTAATCCAACTTCCTCGTCTCTGAGATGGAGCGAGAGTTGTTGCAACTTCTGACCGGTTGGCCATCCGATCCGACACCTCTGCTCTATCTAAAAGCAGAATCTGCGCGATTTTTGGTTCACATTCCCCAACAAGGTATGACCAGAAAAAGCACAATGCTAATTTGCGCATTTTTAAGGTTCTTGGATTTCGTTAAGAAAGGACAGAAGTAATGAATCAAGGAAGTAACATGAAGTCTTGAAGCTTCTTTGATGAGGGGGCTAGAGATGGAGTACGACGAGGCCAAGTAACTTACAGACCATATCATTCTAAAATGAACCTCTAGGGAATTTCGTTGAGGGCTAAGGAAAGCTCAGGAGACCATATAATGGCTGAGCAGACAGGGAAGTGAACCCTTGTTCTCTCGAATACATCTCCTTTGTGCTACTAGTGGTGCGTTCTCGCTTCGTGCTGATTCACGAGGAGTCGCGAACAAACCAATGTCTGGCTCTCCTTTCCATGGGTAGGTAACATCCAGAATGAGATTTTCACTCTGCAGCGGAGTGTGCGCTGATATAAAACTTCCTGTCAGATTAAAACTGTGTGTCGGACCTAGACTCGAACTCGGGACCTTTGCCTTTCGTTGGCAAATGCTTTACCAACTGAGCCACCGAAGCGCGACTCATGCCCCATCCTCACAGCTTCACTTCTGCCAGTACCTCGTCTCCTACCTTCCAAACTTTACAGAAGCTCTCCTGTGAAACTTGGGAACTAGCACTTCTGAAATAAAGGATATTGTGGAGACATGGCTTAGCCACAGCCTGGGGGATGTTTCCAGAATGAGATTTTCACTCTGCAGCGGAGTGTGCGCTGATATGAAACAGTAGGTAACATGTAACACAGATTAGCGGTATCTTACTTTTGTTTCGGGAATCCACACCTCACAAGGTTTTATTTGACATTTGACTGAGATTCCATCAGCATACTGACATCTACTTTTCATTACAGCCTCTGTAGAAATATGGGTAGCTCCTTTATGGATTGTATTTCTCCCAGAACCTCTTCATCATTTCTCTCCTGTCCCCTCGTTAATTTTCCGAGATCTTTCGTAGATGTTTTCCTGCCTGCTTCACTGGTGAGTCTCTATACTTTTCTTATATTCTTCTCTGTCCTTTAACGGTGGTATTTTTGTCGGTGTGTAATTGATTCTGCAAGTCTCTTTCCCTTCCCCTTTCATCTTCAGTTCCACAGCCCACTTCGTATCTGCCTCTCCTCTTGCTCTCACCGTTGTGCTTCTCTATTTTTCTTTCCCTTCCTCCTTAACCCCATTTCAACAAGCCACTTGATTCCAGTCTCTGCTCCTGTTCTCTCCATTGGTTCCCACACTATTTTAGTTTGAAAATTTTTAACATTCGTGCATTTTCGTTTGACATGCTATTCATATTTACTCTGGTAAGATGCCCGCGACTTTACCCTTTCCAAAATGATTTCTTCTGATCATGTAGTCATGCTCCAGTACAGTTCTTCTCGATGTCTTTATATCTCTCACCACGTGTTTCAGGACACAACATATTCCCCGTAATCTTTCTTCCTTTTCTAGTCGTTCGGCACCATATTTTTCTAGCAATATCGTCGCAGCCTTATGCAGTAGTGCATTCCTCACTGTTCTCTTGTGGTGTCTGATCTATGCGTCTGTAGACATAATCTTTTATTGTGTACATGTCTTGTCAGACATAAGGATCACCTTATCTTCTCCATTGTTTGTATCATCGCCTCATTTCTCTGGTTTGTTCATGTTACCTAAAAAAAATCACTCAAGTATTTCAGTTTCTCAACTTTTTACTGTTGGTACTTTCTGGTATTTTCTATTTCCCAGTGGTACAAAATGTCTTCATATTGTTGCAGGTGATCCTCAGTCGCAGCAGTTTGGCTAACTTTCTAGATTGTGGAGTTCTGTCTTTTTGTCTCCTTCTGTCGCCCTGTCAATATGTCATCCACAAAGGCTAGGCAGGTCACTATTCTTTTTCTCAACATATATCTTTAGTATTCGCAATTTCTCGTTTATTGCTTTCCATTGTGTGATCACGTTGTCCACATCCCTATGTGACATCGGTCTTGACCTTCCTGTTGGGCTCCTCTCAATCTTACCCTTGCATTTGTGTGTGTCAGAATTCCTGTTTGCAGCTGTCACGTAGTTCCGTCTAGTTCTCTGTTCTTCAGGATTATTCCAAGAGTCCGTCTGTCGATGCCTATCTGAAATCCACAAAGGTTACTGCCCGTCTTTTTGTTCTGTAAGGCCCTGTTGACAAGTTGATTCAGTGGAAGTGTTTTTTATATGCATCCTCTTTGGTTATTAAATCCAGCTTCATAGTGTCCCTCTTTACTTTCTAGCCATTCATCTACTCACGTCAGGAGTTTCCACAAGACGTTGTAGTGACCTTTTTTAACGATTTTTGTATATAGTTTTGGCACCCCTCCTGTCCCTTTTGAGTTGTTGGTACTCTGATCGTGTTCGTTTACTCTTCTGGTAGTTCTGTATCTGTATGTGAAGATGGTATCTGTTCTTTCCGACATGTCCGAAAGAAAAGATACCAACTTCATACATATATAATTAAGGCTCACCGGCCATTTGACAATCTTCTGTGCAGATGTACAAACAGTTCACGAACGCGAATCAGCAATAAAGCTGCGAGTAATGAGTGGAATGGGTAGGTGCACTATGAATAAAGTGTGGGACAATAAGTTGCGAATGTGGGTGTCACGGGCGGCTTGCCAGAGATAAGTCCCTGCAGTCCCACTATCCTCTGTGTCTACTGTGGCTCAGAAGGATAGAGAGTCTACCATGTAAGCAGGAGATCTCTTTGGGGGCACACATTTTCAACTGTCCCCGTTGACTTATATCAACGCCTGTATGCAGCTAGTGATATTCATTTCGTTGTAAGTCTATATCTGACATACAATCTTGGTCATGTTATCTACCAACTTTTCGCCCACCCACTTTATCAACTCTATTCCTGTCCTGTCTTCTCCTGTCGCCTTATTAGTCTATAGGTTGCTTATGGCCTGGGTGGAACTTACTGATACATACAATAAACAGATTTCATAATTCGTCATCACATGTATGAATATCGGTAGCGTTGGGAACTAACAGCAAAGCGTAGAGTATTTGCGGTGAGTACTGTGTGAGAGTTGTATCTGAGGTCTGTACCATTTGCTACGGCATAGAAAGTTATAGGTTAATTTTAGTTAATGCGACCGTTTCGAAGGATTACCGATATTTACCTCATTGCATTAAGGTACCTTAAGCATAAAAATTTGCTAGTAGTTCAGCCTGTGTCACTATTCACTTTGAGAAAGAATGTTTATATAGTTCTCGTTCCCCAGTGGTTGCACCAAACCTATGACATAAACGTCTGCGCCCTCAATATTCCTATATGAACAGACCTCAAAAGTGGTGCACTTTTCAAACTTAAATATTGCGCAACTAAATAGCTCACTGGGTTAGCGTCAGGTAAGAAATATTATTGCTAGTACTTAAGTACACAGTTCGACCTAGGACTTTTTCTTACTTATAGCTTCGCCCATCTCCGCGTGTATGTCGAAAAGGTCAAACTCCGATATGCTTTGGAGTCCCCATTACATCTAATTGAAAAATCGAAGGAAGCCAGGAGAATACCACTCCCAATAAGACAATAGGTAGCAAAATTAAGGTACTTAGATTAATCTACCAACTGATGACATATTGATAATGATTAGTAACATTATCCCAAACGAAATATTAAAACTTCTAGGTTCAAGCGCACGTACTGACGCCAGATTTGTTTTACAGGAAGTGATGAGCAGAGTGGCAGTTAAGGATAACATTTTATGTGATATTAACGGCGAGTGGCGTCGCTGACTGCCCTTCGTGTGTGCAGAGCCCGTGACGACGATCGTGGGCGAGCCGGACATGTACATCTACAAGGGCAGCACCATCAACCTGACGTGCATCGTCAAGCACAGTCCGGAGCCGCCACCAGCCATCGTCTGGACGCACAACACCCAGGTGAGTGCGAGTCCCAGCGTGGACCAGGTCCCGCGCGATTCACAGTATATAGTTACTTGTAGATTGGGCTTTCAAGCTGAATTCAGAAACCTAGGGCCACAAAGTGCTTGATATGTAAGTACGTATTCTGCTGTCGACGTTACTGTCTCGCACGGTTTCTGGAACAACACCGTCCCTTCAGTTGACACTCACAGACGGTATTACACAGTTAAGAAATCCTAAGACCACTTGGCTCTGACCTTACCTCATACACTCAGACTGTTTACTAGGGTCACCAATCACTTTTTACATTCAGAATGCGCGTAATGCACGAGCTACTTTTCCTAGCTCGTATTCTACTTCGAATAATACCTTCCCTTCAGTCACTACACATACAACGAGCTGCACAGTCTATTAATCCTGCGACAATTTCACTTTCGACTCACCTCATAAACTGGACTATATGAAGGCCGCCAGGCTCACATAACTTTTATAACCTTGTGATACAAGAGATGTCTCTTTTTTCAAGCTGTGAACCACAACGATTCCCTGTTTTTAAATTAATGTACGATTCTACGCAGTCACGTTTGTTTCTAAAGAAATGACGGGTTTCATCTGGCGTCGATCATCTTCAGCTCACAGAATACCCTCCGTGATTCAAAGCCTCCACTCTGGAAAACGACGTTGTTAGTCAGCAGAACTTTATTGTTTATGGTCAGTGTCTTAGTCTATTACCAACATCGCAGATAATTATTTATAAAAAAGAGCTTTGGAAACCATCTGCGGTTGTAAAAGGTGACTCGTTCCGGTGTCTCAGCAAGCAACCACATGGGAGAGTTTTTGGTTCATGTTGATAATATTCGGGAAATTATGCCATCATCACCCAGTGACCTTATAGAACTTGCTGCTGACCAAGATTGTAGGACATACGGTGCTTACTTTTTATGACTATCTTTCGCTGCATGGTTAGGTCCACGACATCTTTATAATACTATCGTTTCACGTATAGTATAATTAATCATATGTTCTTCCGACGTGCCATTTATAAGCTACAGAAAACTAACTTTATGTCCGATAATATAGGTTTTGCTTTACGACACCTTAGAGTCAACCAGAATTTTATGAAGCAAACAGGAAGTGTGTGGCAACCACCATACAAAAGTAAAAGAGGAAGACGCTGTGCAGAATGGAAAAAAAATCAAGTGGAGAAGGAAATGCAACAAATAAGTTTTAAAAAGAAGTTTGTACACGGATCTAGAACCTTATATAAATGATTTCGAGAAACAATCTATAGAGCTTAAAGAGCTCTAAGCAACTAGCGAAAGAAAGAAAAAATGATTGTTTCAGCGCTTTGCATACAGAAAAGGTCCTCCTGTTTTGGCAACAGTTCAGACGTGCTGCCCAAAATGAAACACACACACACACACACACACACACACACACACACACACACACACACACACACGCAAATAAACAAACAAAGAAAATACACTGCACACATATCTAATGCGACGATAGAAATGCTTCTCAAAAAGGTAGTTATAATCTGATAATTGTGAAGGCACAGTATAAATGATGAACGTTGTGTGGCACCCGTTTAATGTACATACTATATGACGTTCAGGTCTTCAACGGTCGGCTTGAGTGTGCCTCTATGTTGGAAGTAACACCGAAGTAGAAAAACCTCGAAGACGACTGTCAGGTTGGAGTGGGAGTAACATAATAGGTGAGAGTGCAACAATTATACTGGAATAATGATTTCGTATCCATATATGTTTAATACTTAGACACTCTTGGTGATAACCTGAAAACGTAACAGAGGTAAATTACCGTCGCATATTCAATTAATGTAAAGGTCTCTGAGGGCATAATATTTATTTAATAATAAATACATCAATTAACTCGGTTGAATTATCCTTTATAACGTCTAGCTCCAATGTCTCTGTCCTCGCCAAAGGAATTGTATAGTGTGGGCTGCGATTTCAGTTACATTTGCCTGGCAAGTGAAAGCGTCAGTTAAGAAAATGGTACCCATTTTCTCAGTGATATTAAACATTGGATCTTGATGGAAGTGAAGTCCGGAAACAAGCGACGGTAAGTAAAAATCATAACTTTCTTATTTCTGACAAATTTTTAGGGTTCCGTTCCTCAGTCGCTATAAACAAGAACCACTACAGGGTCACTTTGCTGTTCGTCTATCAGCCCGTCTGTGAAAACCCCTTTTCCTCGGGAACGTAGGTAGGTAGGCTATGAAGTTGACATTTACGTACAAAAGAAAGGTTACGGTCCACCGGTTGTGTAAATATAAGATTTAGGTCATACGAGTAAAAAGACACTGCTATTTATGTACCAGCTAGCTCACACATCTAAACCTGTAGATGAACCATAGATATACATAATTAAGTTTGTACAGAATTGTACAGAAACCTTAGATGGCGAATCCTGCTCGCACTTGACAGTTTTTTTGGTATCATATGGCGATAAGCATACACACAAAGGACGCAGGACGCCTTGGTACCGTCGAGCATCCAGTTGGCGCCCCTTGCGTCAGCGCATTAAAGCCTTTTTTCACGCGCCGTATCGTTACTTTATGGATAAGAAACCAGTTTTGTTAAAAATTTTTTTGAAGGTGGCGACAAGCATATGAGATTCCATCATCCTCATCGTCGCCATCATCACTATCACATTAGCCGATTCTTAAACTTGTCCTTCTGCTGGAGATTATTCCATTCTTGGTGATTAGTGCCGAACTCCTCAAATTCTGAATGCCAGTTTTTCATTAGTCCTCTCTGACTCCAACCTCCTACCTCCTACCTCTTGCAACCCTTCTGTTTCCCTCAGCCATTGCATTAAATATGTCGTTAGTCATTCAGTCGTTAGCTCCCAGTATATGTCCTGACAACTGTAGCCTTTCGATCGTAATGTGACAATCTGTCGCTCATCTTCTTTCCTCATGTTGGCCAACTAGGGACAGACCACATCAGTTAAAATCTATCTTTTTCCCTGTTTTCACTGCCCCAAATGCTTCCGCATCCGTCTCTGGCGTTCTTATTTCTTCTCTCCTCGTCTTCAGCTTCGGCTTTTCCTGGAAACCATTATGTGTTCGAAGTTACTTCGTTACGCGCGTCACGCTGTTGGATGTGCTTATACAGGCTGTCATAGGGACGCTGTGACAAACTACAAGCGATTGAGAGTGTATCCTGAGGAACAAATCGAGGATAGGAACCCGAGTCCAGAAATATTATCTAACGACGCTACATGGCATCGAAGTTAGAGGCAGTCCATAGTAAGATTTATACAGATTGAATCACCTGAAACTTCCACCACAAGTATTGCGGAAATGGAATGTTCTCTTCACGTGCGCTTTTCACACAAACAGATTGGTAGACGAGGGCCAATCAACCATTGTAATAATACATGGAAAGTATATTTCTTATGCTAACATACATTTTTAAATGGCACAGTGCCTATTGACCTTGGTAAACTAAAAGTTGATTAAAATGGAATATCAGTGGTATTCGTCGCAGGATTCTAGAACGAATTATCCACGACAAATAGTATTTCGAAAAATTTCCACGCCGAGACTTCCTTGTTTCATTCAATCTGCGCACCTCTTAAAACAATCCTGTTATGTTGGCTTACAGTGTGCTTGTTTGTTCCTTGAGTGTGCTGCCACTTGCTGGTCGGTTGGTGTGTGACAGTCTAAACAGTAGGTCAGGACTGGACGATGTGATTTACCAATGCAGAAAACGCCGATACGCTCATGGTGTATGGAGAGTGCAGAAAGAAAGCAGTTCGTGCTTGTACGGTGTATGCGGTAATTACTTATCATCATCTTAAACCAGTTACGTGAAAGTGGTAGTGTAACATCTCGATAACGAAACAAAAGGAAACAAGAGACGACAGAAGGGAAAATTAATGTTCTCTCTGCTGTTGCAGCCGGCCGATGTGGCCGAGTGGTTGTAGGCGCTTCAGTCTGGAACCGCACGACCGCTACCGTCGCAGTTTCGAATCCTGCCTCCGACACTGATGTGTGTGATGTCCATAGGTTAGTTGGGTTTAAGTAGTTCTAAGTTCTAGGGGATTGATGACCTCAGATGTTAAGTCCCATAGTGCTTAGAACCATTTGATGCATCTGCTGTTGCATTTAATCTGCACGTTAGCTCTCGTACAACCCCACGAGGTAGTGGCTTGAGGCTGTGCAACATATTCTCCATCGACATAGTTCTCATCGCTGTCACATTTCTCCCCGTCAAGAGCTGCATGGAAACGATTATGTGAATTGTGAACATGCCTAGACATGTTAGTATTTTCCGAATCGTGAATATATGACCTCCATTAAATGTTGCTTGACGAAATCCACATACTTAATCACCAACAGCATTTATAATATAAAGCACAGGGCTACTAGAGGGGACGTTGAAGAATATGTCCAATGCAGTAGGTATAGGCCAATTCTCCTACAGTTAGTGCACACAGTGTATCACTTTCCACATGTATTGGGCTTGCCATACATTCCGTTCGTCAGGGATACTTTCATTTAGCAGTATCTTAATTTCAAGACTATACTGTAATGATACTCTGTCTTCCAGGACGTAGAAATTGTGATTTCAATGGACTCGGCCACTTGCTATTGACCGAAGGCGTCTCTGAAGGCGATTCGTGCTTTCAGTTCACTGTGGATGACTGATGGTGTTTCGCCATATATGAAGGCATTCCGTGACGCTGCTGGCTGTCTGAGAGCGTGGCGAAACTGTCCGAGAAGGAGAATTAACAATGAACGTGAACGCTTTTCCAGATCTTGACATGACGTCAAGGGGTAAGTGCGAAGTGATGTTCGTTGTCAGCGATCTGGTGTGGCTACGTAATGGGGAACAGCCCATTGATCTGTCGAGGCCTTCGGTCCGTGACTCGCTTCCAACTTCCACTCATTCCTTATTCATGTGCTGACCGCGCGCTCCGTCTGGTTTTCAACGGCCCCGAGAGAACAGGGTACAAACAGACTTTTCCACCTCTGTGAGGAAATAATGTACCATGATCTAAAAGTTGTCTGAGTGCTGAGAAAATAAAATATACGACCCATTCCTAAGCTGCAGAAGGAAATTGATTCTCTGGACACGTTTATTAATGAGCTTACGCAATTAGGTCTCCATATGCCATATGTAAAATTACTGCTTGCTAAATCAGTCTTCATATCCACTATATTAGCAACGTGATGGTGATTGATCAAGAAGTACGCCTCTTCATTTTCGAATTCTTGTGATGAATAGGCGTCTTACAACCCCTCCAGTGTGGTGTGCAACAAGTGTGTAGTCTATAGTCACCAAGTTTCTTCGTTCTGTCTCAGAAGTGACCGTACACCTGCGAAAAATGTTTCAGTTTTTTCAAACATTCTATAACAGTTATTAGGAAATTAGCAAAAGATTGTAATTAACTACAGCTATCGGTGAAAGTCATTCACTTCAACGAAATATATCAGGTATTTCACCGATGTATGTTTTCAGTAATAGTGGGGCCATGGAACAAAGTAATGTTCAAAACCCCCAAGAGATGAGGCGTATGTAAACTAAATGTTCGGCTGACCAGTCGAAGAAATCGTTTCATTGCAAACCTGTTGGTTTCATATAAATGCCCAACTAAAACTGTGTAAGTCCCTACGACTGTTGAAACAGAGTCTAAGTTATTCGACGATGATCATCTAATTAAGTCATAATTGGCCACTTGGTATCACTCGGTTTAACAAGTCTCGACAGTGGTTGAAATAATGGAAGCATGACGTAACCACCACCGAAATTGTGAGGTTTCTCAACTTGCTGGTTGTCAAAATTTTCTAATTATCATTATGGCGACAGCAATGTTAGATACTGTTTTCCTTGTCAGAAAATAAGTGAATGGTGTGGGCAAACACCATACAGATTATCAGAGAATCTACAGCGTCACTCGTAACTGGCAAACCAACACTTTCTCTGAACTGACAGAATAAAACAGTCTCCCAGAACAGCCGGAAAAATAATCTACCAGCACTACCTGAACTAGAGCCTCCCTGGCCTGCTGGGTCAAGGCTTCCCCTGCACTTTCTGGACAACAGTTCACCTGCACTGGCTGGAAAATGGGCCACTTTACTACCTGGACAAGGATCCCCCTACATTGTACAAACGTCTCACTGCACTGCTAGGACGAGAGTCTCCAAGCACTGATGGGTGCCACAATGAGCTAGAATGAGGGTCCTCTACAGTGCCAGAATAAGAGTCTACCACTCTGAGTACTCGTGAATCTCCCCAGTCAGCAGGATGAAGATTACCGGCACACGTTGGATCGAGCGTCCCCAACACAATCAGTCTGAGAGACCCTCAGTTCGAGTATAATGACTTTTCTGCAGACTAGAAATCTACTCTGTAGGAGTCAGCATGGGTTTCGAAAAAGACGGTAGTGTGAAACCCAGCTCGCGCTATTCGTCCACGAGACTCAGAGTGCCATAGTCACGGGTTCACAGGTAGATGACGTGATTCTTGACTTCCGCAAGGCGTTCGATACAATTCCCCAGAGTCATTTAATGAACAAAGTAAGAGCATATGGACTATCAGACCAATTGTGCCATTGGATTGAAGAGTTCCTAGATAACAGAACGCAGCATGTCATTCTCAATGGAGAGAAGTCTTCCGAAGAAAGAGTGATTTCACGAGTGGCGCAGGTGAGTGTCATAGGACCGTTGCTATTCCCAATATACATAAATGACCTGGTGGATGACATCGGAATTTCACTGAGGCTTTTTGAAGATGATGCTGTGGTGTATTGAGAGATGGTAACAATGGAAAATTGTACTGAAATGCAGGAAGATCTGCAGCGAATTGACGAATGGTGCAAGGCATGGCAATTGAATGTAGACAAGTGTAATGTGCTGCTAGTACATAGAAAGATAGATCCCAATCATTTAGCTACAAAATATCAGGTCAGTAAGTGGAAGCAGTTTATTCCAAAAATTATCTGGGAGTACGCATTAGGAGTGATTTAAAATGGAATGATCTTATAAAGTTGATCGTCGGTAAAGCAGATGCAAGACTGAGATTCATTGGAAGAATCCTAAGGAAATGCAATCGGAAAACAAAGGAATTACGTTGCTTTACGCTTGTTCGCCCACTGCTTGAATACTGCTCAGCAGTGTGGGATCCGTACCAGATAGGGTTGATTGAAGAGATAGAGAAGATCCAACGGAGAGCAGCGCGCTTCGTTACAGGATCATTTAGTAATCGCGAAAGCGTTACGTAGATGATAGATAACCTCCAGTGGAAGACTCTGCAGGAGAGACGCTCGGTAGCTCGGTACGGGCTTTTGTTAAAGTTTCGAGAACATACCTTCACCGAAGAGTCAAGGAGTATATTGCTCCCTCCTACGTATATCTCGCGAAGAGACCATGAGGATAAAATCAGGGAGATTAGAGCCCACACAGAAGCATACCGACAATCTTTCTTTCCACGAACAATACGAGACTGGAATAGAAGGGAGAACCGAGAGAGGTACTCAGGGTACCCTCCGCCACACACCGTCAGGTTTTCTTGCGGAGTATGGATGTAGATGTAAACCGTCCACATGGTTGGATAGAGAGTTCCCCATACTGTCGGGAAGAGAGCCACACACTGTCAGAATGATGGTCCCCTCCCCCCATCCCCCCCCCCACCAAAGTATCATGAAAAGAGTCTCATCAAGCTAAATGAGCGAGGGTCCTCCCCACTTCCCAAACAAGAACACTTCCCTTCCCCTCCCTCAAGTGCACGAGCAAGGGTCCTCACCACAGCGGAAACGAGATTTACCCCACGCTACTGCAACGACCTTCCCTCCACACGGACGGAACGACTCACTGACAGGTAGAAATTCTGCCACCTCCCTTACGCTTCCGAACGAGAAATCCCGTCACTGACTGTCTAGTTCTGTATTTTCAACTACTGTTCATATCCTTACACTGGATGATCAGATCAGTCTGAACGCTTGTAAGGATGTTGCAAGGTAGGTTGTGCTATTATTATAAGAAAAAAATTCGATACGTTTCGCTGTTTTCGATTAATTAGCATTGAAGTTAACCAATCAGGTATTTGTGCACGCAAAACCCAAGCAGGCTGCCAGAGGTACTGTTGCCAAAACGTGTTCTTTGTTTGCTAAGATGAAACTGACAACCCCCCGCCCCTCCAAAAAAAATAATAGCACATGAAACCCTTGGATGGAGCGAGTTTTATGGTTGCTACCATCTAATTTCCAGGTTTTGTATCGCTCCCTTGTTCAGTTTGAGGAGACCAGATGAATAACGCGTTTGACACCACCATCTTTGGCAGGCTGCTTGAATCCACTTGAGCAATACCTGAGTGGATAACCTTAACCCTAATTACATCAGAAAAGGTGCAAATCATCTATTTATGAGGTCAACCTACTCCTCTGTAACATCCTCACACGTTTTTCAGAGCGTTTTTAACCACCCTGTATGAAAAATATATGTTTTTGTTGCCGTCCTGGTACTTTTGATGACATAGTGTACAATGAAAAGATTTGAGAACCTAATGCCGAACCCTGGCGGACGCCTAATTCTGAATGCCTGCTTTGTCATTTGGTCGCTGGATTGTGTGCCACATTCGTAACTGATGATATAGAATCCAGGTATCTGTAGTCATAATTCCACTTTCATCTACATCTGCATTTACATCTACATGGTTAGTCAGCAATTCACACTTAATTGTCTGGCAGAGGGTTCATCATGCCATTTTCGTACTACTCTACCATTCCACTCTCGAATGGAGCGTGGGAAAAAGGAACACCTAAATCTTTGCGTTCGAGCTCTGATTTCTCTTATTTTATTAGGATGATTATTTCTCCCTATGTAGGTGGCCGTCAACAAAATATTTATGCATTCGGAAGAGAAAGCTGGTGATTGAAATTTCGTAAATAGATCTCGACTCAAAGAAAACTACCTATGTTTCAGTGACTGCCACCCCCAATCGCGTATCATATCAGTGACACTCTCACCCCTATTGCGCAGCACTTATTTGCACTTTTTCGATGTCCTCCTTCAATCCTCCCTACTAAGAATCCCATACCGTGCAGCAGTATTCCCGCAGAGGACGGACAAGTGTAATGTAGGCTGTCTCTTAAGTGGGTTTGTCGCATCTTATAAGTGTTCTGACAACAAAGCGCAGTCTTTGTTTCGCCTTCCCCACAGTATTATCTATGTGGTCTTTCCAGTTTAAGTTGCTCGTAATTCTAATTTCTAGGTATTTAGTCCAATTGGCAGCCCTTATATTTGAGTGATTTATGGTATACCCAAAATTTATCGGATTTCTTTTAGTCCCCATGCGGATGACCTCGCTCTTTTCTTTGTTTGGTGCTAATTGCCACTTTTCGAACCATACAAAAACTCTCTCTAGATCATTGTGTAATTGTAATTGATCGTATGATGATTTTACTACACGGTAAATTACAGCGTCATCTGCAAACAAATGGGGCGGCTCAGATTATGACCTGAATCATTTATATAAATCAGGAACAGCAGAGGGCCTATGACATTTACTTGCGGGACACTAGATATCACTTCTGTTGTACACGATGATTTACCGTCTATCACTACGAACTGTGGCCTCTCTGAGAGGAAATCACGAACCCAGTCACACAACAGAGACGATACTCAATATGCACGGAAGTTGATTGATATTCGCTTGTGTGGAAGGGTATCAAAAGCCTTCTGGAAATCTAGGAATATGGAATCGATCTGAGATCCCTTGTCGACAGCACACATTACTTCATGGGAATAAGAGCTAGCTGTGTTCCAGAAGAAAGATATTTCCTGAATCCTTGTTGGTTATGTATCAATAAGTGATTTTCTTGAAGGTGATTCATAATGTTCGAATACAGTATATGATCCAATATCCTACTGCAAACTGAGGTCAGTGATATGGGTCTGTAATACAATGGGTGACTATTATTCCCTTTCTTCAACATTGGTGTGACCTGTGCTACTTTCCAGTCTTTAGGAACAGAACGTTCGTCAAGTGAGCGGTGGTATATGATTGCTAAGAAAGACACTATTGTGTCTGCATACTCTGAGAGAAACCTGATTGGTGTATCATCTGGATCTGAATACTTGCCTTTCTTAAGTGATTTGAGTTGTTTCGCAACATCTAAAATATCTACTGTTATATTACTCATGCTAATAGCTGTTCTGGTTTCCAATTCTCGAATATTTACTTCGTCTTTTTTCGTGAAGGAATTACGGAAAACTGTATTTAGTAACACCTCCTTAGAGGCACCATCATCCGTAACATTGCCATCACTATCGCGCAGTGACGGTATTGACAATTTTTTGCCACTGATGTACTTTGCATACGACCAAAATCTCTCTGCGTTTTCTACCATATTTTGAGACAATATTTCATTGTGGAAACTATTAAAACCACCTCGAATTGACGTTCGCACTAAATTTCGAGCTTCCGTGAAACTTAGCCAGTCTTGGGGATTTTGCGTTCTTCTGAATTTGGCATTGAGCCGAGCAGTTTTTTTATTTTTGCCGATGGACGGAAAATGGTTCTGATGTTATTTTTCTCCAAAATCCTGGCAGTCTAGGCCATAGGTTGTCCAGCGTTAGGAAGGAACACCAGATGGTTTGTGTCTTCGTAGGGGTCGTCTTCTTTCTTCTTCTTCTTCCACCCGAGAGCGCGTCTTATTTGTGTCTCTGAGTAGCCGCTCCTGTGAAAGATTTCCCGAAGATGCTGCAAATCATTTGGTAGGCTCTCCTAGTGGGTACGAGTATGCCTCTTGGTGCTCTGTGCACCAAGTTGATGAGCACGGATTTCCGTTGTGGTGAGTGGTGGCAGCTACTGGCGTTTAGGTACAGGTCCGTGTTCGACTCCCTTCTGCAGACATGACACCCCAGCGTGCCATTAGTTTTCTTCTTTATCAGAATATCGAGGAAAAATTAGCATCTATTTCCTTTTACTTCCGTAGTGAACTTTAAATTGTCGTGTATGCTGATAAGGGGGTCATTAAAGTCTCCCATGTGTCGTCCGGATACCGAAAGAATGCCTCTGGATTTAGGGATGCTTTTTCGAGAGCCGTTTCCCCTATATGCCTCATATATAGGTTTGCGATGCCTGGCGCTACGGGCATGCCGAAGCGACTCCGTCTATAAACAGTGTTGCATGATTTTCAGTAATATTTAGTTCGCACTATACAAAACGCTATAATAACATAACTGTGGCGATATGTCGCATAACCCGATTCGTGTTTCATCCAGATTGCGTCGTTACACACCCACGTTCCAGGAAGACAGGTGCCGTCTCCCGCGACAATACGTTATTGTCACTGCCGTAGTTGGGGTATACAAAACGTTCTGCTACAATGTATAGTTGACATAGTACTCCCGCACGGAGATTATGCAGCAACGTACTTTGTTTAATATAAACTCTCTCTGCAGTGTGTCAAGAAATCGCAATTTATTCGATGGACTGCTCCCTTCTCGACGTTCTGGAGGAATAATCACCATTTCGTTTCCTTCATTCCAGTCACATCCGCAGCAATTCAGACTCACCATATGTGGCAATTGCAGCTCTCTAGATATAATACATGTTACACATAACATAAAGACAACGTGAAATGATTTTCACGTGGAATTTTCTCCAGGCAGAATAGAAGACACCTAAGTCGCCATATTGGATTGACTGTGTGTTTTGATAATCTACTGCTTGAGAATGTCATAAACAGGGCACTAAAGTGGACAGTTGATTAAATTTTTTATTTTTGACCAATGCTCATATGACAAAAGAATCAGTGATCTAACCCTAGAGATTCGTAAACCGAGTTGTATATCAGAAGGGAATCCATCTTCGGTGAGACCCTGCGGAGCCTGAATGTGAGGAAAACAAACGGCGTCCACAGATAACATGATTGTTCGCGCACTGCACAGAGAAGGGAAGGGTCCTAGGTCGGTTCCCAGTCTGAAACACTGTCTGGAATCATCACAACTCTTTCAACAGAAACACAATAAGCTGAGAAATATCATTCGAAACTGCGTGTAGTCATAATTGTATAATATCAACATTTAATTTCAATCCCTACCATCAACAACTTTCTATATTTGATAAGCGTGCTCCAAACTTGAAATCTAGTCCAAATTTATGAATAAAATTTTTCATATTGTGTTCGATGCCGCTTCTTTCAACGAAGTACATTTTCTAGAAAATACTACCTGCCACTGTCACCAACGTTGATAAGTTCTCTGCTTGTTCCTGTGCTCTGACAATCGCTTTGCCTTTTCCTGGCATATCCCTGGCCATCATTTGTTTCTGTACTTCTGGGAACTGCATTGTCGATTAGAGACACTCATTTCTTATGCAGCTAAATTCTTACTGAATCACCAAGGTGTTAACCTTTAGTGTTGCTAACAGTTTCGGTGATTACAGATCGTCTGCAGGGATGTGGAGTTTTTCCATATCAGTTTCTTTGTAAGTACACAGATGACATTACGGCCTACAACGTATAACATCAATGACAGGAACTTGGCAAGAGTGTTTAATACAAAGGGTGAAAACATTGTCACCTATCACGCTCACGCTGTTACTGTAATACGTGAAAGCGTGCCTGATTCACCCAGTTGATAAAACGTAAGGCGCGACCACTTGATGCATCTACCATTGTTAGAATGGCATGTGGCAGACGACCAAGTATCGCCTGCAATGTCAGACATGAACTAGTTCAAATGGTTCAAATGGCTCTGAGCTCTATGAGACTCAACTGCTGTGGTCATTAGTCCCCTAAAACTTAGAACTACTTAAAACTAACTAACCTAAGGACTTCACACACATCCATGCCCGAGGCAGGATTCGAACCTGCGACCATCGCAGTCAAACGGAGACATGAACTAGTCTGTAATATTTAACTGAAGCCGAAAGACATCATTCAGAGACACCGACACAATAGCATACGTCAGCACCATTACAAAATGTTGGCTAACATTAGAAAATGAAGTGAGAGATGATATGTTCCTTGCACAAATATACACCGAAGAGCTAAAGAAACTGGTACACCTGCCTAATATCGTGTAGGGCCCACAGTGAGCACGCAGAAGTGCCGGAAAACGACGTGGCATAAACTCGACTAATGCCTGAAGTAGTGATGGGGGAACTGACACCATGAATCCTGCAGGGCTGTCCATAAATCCGTAAGAGTACGAGGGGCTGGAGATCTCTTCTGAACAGAATGTTGCATGACATCCCAGATATGCTCAGTAACATACATGTCTGGAGAGACTGGTGACCAGCGGAAGTACATAAAATCAGAATAATGTTCCTGAAGCCAATCTATGGCAATTCTGGGTGTGTGGGGTGTCGCGCTGTCCTGCTGAAATTATGAAATTACCTAAGTCCATCGGAATGCAAGGTGGATATGAGCCGATGATTACGAACGTGTAACCTGGCACAGTCGTATCAGGGGCTCCCACATCTTTCCAACTGCAAACTCCCCACAGCATTACAGAGCCTCCAACATCTCCCACACTCTCCTACTGATATGCAAGGTCCATGAATCCATGATGTGGTCTCCAAATTCGTACACGCAGCTCCGCTCGTTACAATTTGAACCGAGGCTCGTCCGAGCAGGTAACAAGTTTCCATTCCATTCATAAACAGTCCAGTGTCGGTGTTGAAGGACGCAGGCAAGTTGTAAAGCTCTGTGTCGTGCAGTCGTTAGGGGTACACGAGTGGGCCTTCAGCTCCGAGCCCATATCGAAGATGTTTCGTTGAATGGTTCGAACGCTGACACTTGTTGATGGCTCTGCATTGAAATCTGCAGCAGTTTGAAGAAAGTTTGCATCTCTGTCACGTCGAACGATTCTCTCCAGATCCCGTTGGTGCCATTCTTGCAAGATCTTCTTCCGGCTAGAGCGATGTCAGAGGTTTGATGTTTTACCGGATTCCTAATATTCACGGTACACTGATGAAATGGTCGTACGGGAAATTCCCCACTTCATGGCTAACGCGGAGCTGCTGAGTCCCATCACTCGGGCCCTGACTGTAACACCACGCTCAAACTCAAGTAAGCCACCATGACCCTGCCACTGTAGCAGCAATAACTGATCTAACAACTGCGCCAGACTCTTGTTACCTTACATATGCGTCGCCGACCGCAGCCTTGTATTCTCCCCGTTTACATATACGCGTATGTGAATGTGGATACCTGTACAAGTGTTTGTGACGCTTCTGTGTATATATAGTTAAAAGAAAAGTGTAGTGCTGTAAATAATGTATATGATAATAGTACCCATACAAATGGTGGTACTATAATTTGCCAGTCAGAACTTGAAAAAGATAAAGAAACAAGTCACATGCAGAACACCCTGTCGTTTCAACGGCTAGGAAAAGTATATATGGTACTTTTAGGTGAACCATGGACCTTGCCGTTGGTGGGGAGGCTTGCGTGCCTCAGCGATACAGATGGCCGTACCGTAGGTACAACCACAACGGAGGGGTATCTGTTGAGAGGCCAGACAAACGTGTGGTTCCTGAAGAGGGGCAGCAGCCTTTTCAGTAGTTGCAGGGGCAACAGTCTGGATGATTGACTGATCTGGCCTTGCAACATTAACCAAAACGGCCTTGCTGTGCTGGTACTGCGAACGGCTGAAAGCAAGGGGAAACTACAGCCGTAATTTTTCCCGAGGATATGCAGCTTTACTGTATGATTAAATGATGATGGCATCCTCTTGGGTAAAATATTCCGGAGGTAAAATAGTCCCCCATTCGGATCTCCGGGCGGGGACTACTCAGGAGGATGTCGTTATCAGGAGAAAGAAAACTGGCGTTCTACGGATCGGAGCGTGGAATGTCAGATCCCTTAATCGGGCAGGTAGGTTAGAAAATTTAAAAAGGGAAATGGATAGGTTAAAGTTAGATATAGTGGGAATTAGTGAAGTTCGGTGGCAGGAGAAACAGGACTTCCGGTCAGGTGACTACAGGGTTATAAACACAAAATCAAATAGGGGTAATGCAGGAGTAGGTTTAATAATGAATAGGAAAATAGGAATGTGGGTAAGCTACTACAAACAGCATAGTGAACGCATTATTGTGGCCAAGATAGATACGAAGCCCACACCTACTACAGTAGTACAAGTTTATATGCCAACTAGCTCTGCAGATGACGAAGAAATTGAAGAAATGTACGATGAAATAAAAGAAGTTATTCAGATAGTGAAGGGAGACGAAAATTTAATAGTAATGGGTGACTGGAATTCGAGTGTAGGAAAAGGGAGAGAAGGAAACATAGTAGGTGAATATGGATTGGGGCTAAGAAATGAAAGAGGAAGCCGCCTAATAGAATTTTGCACAGAGCACAACTTAATCATAGCTAACACTTGGTTTAAGAATCATGAAAGAAGGTTGTATACGTGGAAGAACCCTGGAGATACTAAAAGGTATCAGATACATTATACAATGGTAAGACAGAGATTTAGGAACCAGGTTTTAGGTTGTAAGACATTTCCAGGGGCAGATGTGGACTCTGACCACAATCTATTGGTTCTGACCTGTAGATTAAAACTGAAGAAACTGCAAAAATGTGGGAAATTAAGGAGATGGGACCTGGATAAACTGAAAGAACCAGAGGTTGTACAGAGTTTCAGAGAGAGCATAAGGGAACAATTGACAGGAATAGGGGAAAGAAATACAGTAGAAGAAGAATGGGTAGCTCTGAGGGATGTAGTAGTGAAGGCAGCAGAGGATGAAGTAGGTACAAAGACGAGGGCTGCTAGAAATCCTTGGGTAACAGAAGAAATATTGAATTTAATTGATGAAAGGAGAAAATATAAAAATGCAGTAAATGAAGCAGGCAAAAAGGAATACAAACGTCTCAAAAATGAGATCGACAGGAAGTGCAAAATGGCTAAACAGGGATGGCTAGAGGACAAATGTAAGGATGTAGAAGCTTATCTCACTAGGGGTAAGATAGATACTGCCTACAGGAAAATTAAAGAGACCTTTGGAGAGAAGAGAGCCACGTGTATGAATATCAAGAGCTCAGATGGCAGCCCAGTTCTAAGCAAAGAAGGGAAGGCAGAGAGGTGGAAGGAGTATATAGATGGTTTATACAAGGGCTATGTACTTGAGGACAATATTATGGAAATGGAAGAGGATGTAGATGAAGACGAAATGGGAGATACGATACTGCGTGAAGAGTTTGAGAGAGCACTGAAAGACCTGAGTCGAAACAAGGCCCCCGGAGTAGACAACATTCAATTAGAACTACTGACGGCCTTGGGAGAGCTAGTCATGACAAAACTCTACCAGCTGGTGAGCAAGATGTATGAGACAGGCGAAATACCCTCAGACTTCAAGAAGAATATAATAATTCCAATCCCAAAGAAAGCAGGTGCTGACAGATGTGAAAATTACCGAACTATCAGTTTAATAAGCCACGGCTGCAAAATACTAACGCGAATTCTTTACAGACGAATGGAAAAACTGGTAGATGCAGACCTCGGGGAGGATCAGTTTGGATTCCGTCGAAATGTTGGAACACGTGAGGCAATACTGACCTTACGACTTATCTTAGAAGAAAGATTAAGAAAAGGCAAACCTACGTTTCTAGCATTTGTAGACTTAGAGAAAGCTTTTGACAATGTTGACTGGAATACTCTTTTTCAAATTCTAAAGGTGGCAGGGGTAAAATACAGGGAACGAAAGGCTATTTATAATTTGTACAGAAACCAGATGGCAGTAATAAGAGTCGAGGGGCATGAAAGGGAAGCAGTGGTTGGGAATGGAGTGAGACAGGTTTGTAGCCTCTCCCCGATGTTATTCAATCTGTATATTGAGCAAGCAGTAAAGGAAACAAAAGAAAAATTTGGAGTAGGTATTAAAATTCATGGAGACGAAGTAAAAACTTTGAGGTTCGCCGATGACATTGTAATTCTGTCAGAGACGGCAAAGGACTTGGAAGAGCAGTTGAACGAAATGGACAGTGTCTTGAAAGGAGGATATAAGATGAACATTAACAAAAGCAAAACGAGGATAATGGAATGTAGTCAAATTAAATCGGGTGATGCTGAGGGAATTAGATTAGGAAATGAGACACTTAAAGTAGTAAAGGAGTTTTGCTATTTAGGAAGTAAAATAACTGATGATGGTCGAAGTAGAGAGGATATAAAATGTAGACTGGCAATGGCAAGGAAAGCGTTTCTGAAGAAGAGAAATTTGTTAACATCGAATATAGATTTATGTATCAGGAAGTCGTTTCTGAAAGTATTTGTTTGGAGTGTAGCCATGTATGGAAGTGAAACATGGACGATAACTAGTTTGGACAAGAAGAGAATAGAAGCTTTCGAAATGTGGTGCTACAGAAGAATACTGAAGATAAGGTGGATAGATCGCGTAACTAATGAGGAGGTATTGAATAGGATTGGGGAGAAGAGAAGTTTGTGGCACAACTTGATTGGAAGAAGGGATCGGTTGGTAGGACATGTTTTGAGGCATCAAGGGATCACAAATTTAGCATTGGAGGGCAGCGTGGAGGGTAAAAATCGTAGAGGGAGACCGAGAGATGAGTACACTAAGCAGATTCAGAAGGATGTAGGTTGCAGTAGGTACTGGGAGATGAAGCAGCTTGCACAGGATAGAGTAGCATGGAGAGCTGCATCAAACCAGTCTCAGGACTGAAGACAACAACAGGTGAAACAACACTGGAATAAAGAGTGAGGAAACTGAAAAGTGCAGTTATACTAGGTGTGGTAAGTGGCGGTAGTGTCTGACCGGAGGGGTGTAGAGTAACCAATGAATGCTTAATTCAGCTCCGGTGCTCGCTTTGTAGTGGCTCAGCGAGGAAGAACGCACCTCACTCTGTTGGCTGCTTCTGGCGCAGACGAACGGGCGACGAATTCCGCCCTGGCTAGAGGATGCAGCGTAGACAGCCCTGTAGATGACCGGCAGCCTCGGTAGGCCACGGTCATGACGTCAGCACCGCGCTCGGTGGTAGCACTATGCGCAGGCTCTCAGCACACTGCGGCGGCACACTGGGATTGCTGTGTGCAGAAGTCGGCTGTCGGCTATCTGCCCTCTGGGTAGTGTCGGCTGGTGGCTGGCGCAGAGGCACCAAGTCATATAGGGAACATAGTGCAGGCAGCAGCAAGTGTAAATGGCAGGTTAAGGGTGTTGTGGCGCTAATTCCCGTGAGGAACTCAGTGCTGGTGGCGACAGGTGCATCGCTGTTGCTGGTGATGCCCAGTTCTATCATTTTCTGGCGTGGCCCATGCGTCGTAGTGGTGGTGCTGGGCTCTGGCAATTCAATCGTGTTTATACTGATCAAAGGTTCGTTTGATTCACTGTAACCAGACACGAAGTGACATCACCTATAACAAGAGAGTTCCTCTGATTCGGTGTCACTGACCCACCTGAAATGGTTATTACTGACAAGCGGTGCAATCTTCCGCTGAGTGCAGCTCACTGCATTTTGCAATCCTCTTGTGTGTATGGTATCCTGACCCACAGTGGCCACTAGCCTGTGAGCCCTAACGCAGTACGTCACAGTGTCTTTCTCATTTACTTCTTACAACTTTGGCTAAAAGATTGGGTAACAACAGCATTCTGCCCCAATCTGCAGAGACCCAGCTTTTCAGGTCTGACTCCAACCTCGTTCTTTATGGAGATTACCTTTCCCCTCAACTTTGAAAACAATTACAGACTACTACAATGGCTATTCTTCAGTACTATCCAATTAGTATTTTAATCTTCAACTATATAAATCTACTTTTCATCCCTCGCTCCGGGAATCCAATCTTTGAGAACTTGGATAATCCCTGGGCCCGGTACCAGAACGGCTTTTCCATTCAGAGACGAAAAACCTATTCAGAGCAAAATCAGAGTCACTATGGTGCTATTAATAGCGACAATCAGGATCGCAGTGTCCTGAAATCTACCATACCGACACTGGTTCACAGGTTCCAGCAACTGCTCTGAAGTGATCTGCCCCTCTTGTGCACCTATCATCGGACATAATGAATGGTGTGCGTTTCGTTCCCAGGAGTCGTTTAGGAAGACAAGGTTTTGTTTGGACATCTTCTCTGTGCGTTCATCTCCCCAATACCACTGTGGCTGTGTTACATTCAGCAGCGTAATACCTGAACGTATGGACTCATGGTATCACACGTAGTCGCTTTGATCACCAATCCTATTCCTTGTAATTCCAAACGTCTTGCTCCCATAACATTTCCTTGCTCTTAGAAACTAGCAACCACTATTAAGCTGCTGTGTACTGAACACACGCAGTGCAAACCAGCTTTCTAAAAGTACTGCTTTGGTTCCCTCGCCAATTTTGGCATGGACATCGCTCTGCTATACCACTGAACAGTTGCGTGTTTACGCGTTTCATACAATTGTGACTTCACGAGTCGGGCGTATGGCGATTACCCCACTCTGACACTGCTGAAGCTCAACCTCATCCATCGCCATTCTACGGTCCCCATTTTGTGCTACTGCTAAAACCGCCTTCTCTCTTTCTTTCACAAAACTTCCCAGCTGCCTTCAGCTTCACTGTGTAGATCTGCATTCTCCAACATTTAACCAATGTGTCCTTACTCAGTACTGGAAATCTCACTGATACGTAAAACTGTGTACCATGTGTTGTAATCCACACAGTTGTGCCTTGGCAAGTTCTCGCTGCTCGCCTCTGCTCCCAACAGTACATTGATGAGCCACAATATTACGCTCACCAACCTAATAGCCGGTGTATCCACCTTTGGCACAGATAAAAGCGGCAACGCGTCGTGGCATGGAAGCCATGAGGCCCTGGTAGTTCGCTGGAGGGAGCTGGTATCACATGTACACACGCAAATCACCGATTTACCGTAAATTCCGGACAGAATGATGATGAGCTGACACCACATTCAATCAAATATCAGATGTGTTCAATAGGGTTCAAATATGACGATTTGCGGAGTCCGCACCAATTAGAAGTCGCCACCGTGTTCCTCAAACCACTTCATAACACGCCTGGCATTGTGGCAACGGGCATTATCCTGTGGAAACATGCAAATTCCGTCAGGGATCAAGAACGTCATGAAGGGATCACGTGGTCTGCAACCAGTGTACCATACCCATTGGCAGACATGGTGCCTTGCACGATCTCCACTGGATCCATGGATGCTCACGTGAATGTTCCCCAGGCCGTAATGATGCTTCTGCCAGTTTTTCTCCGTCGTGCAGTGCAGTTGTCAAGAAACTGTTCCCCTGGAAGACGACAGATTCCTGCGCTCCCATCGGCATGACGTAGAGGATATCGGGAGTCATCAGGATGATGCAACGCTCGGCCACTCCGCCAACGTTCAGTGCCTATCGCACATGCCCATTCCCGTCGCAGTTGCAGATTCGTGGTGTTAACGCTGGCACATGCATGGGTCGTCGGCTGTGGAAGCTCTTCGTTCGAAGTGTTCCACGCACCGTGCGTTCAGACACACTCGTACTCTGTCCAGCGTTAAAGTGTGATGTTAGTTCCGCCACAGTCATCCGACTGTCCTGTTTTACCAATCTGCGCAGCCTACGACATCAGACATCAGTAATGAGGGATGGTCGCCGATCCCAAGACGTCTAGACGTGGTTTCAGCTTGGTCTCACCACGTGGTGAAGACATTCACCACAGTACTCCTCGAACACCCTACAAGTCGTGCAGTTTCCGAAATGCTCCTTCTGAAACTCTGGGACATCACAATCCGTGCTTGGACTGCGTCAAAATTCCGGGTTGGAGTCCTAGCTGAACTTCCTTAGTAAGCTGTCGAAGGATGTCCTTGTTATTCAGTAGACCGCTCTCCAGATTACCCGACAGCGTGGAGTTCCCTTTCACAGCTGTAGTATTTGCTTCCGATAAGCACCTTGCATTTTCTGTTGTTTTGTTCAATTCGCTCAAGTCCCTTGCGTCTGCTACAGCGGATATGGTCTTCAGTACTCTACATGCAGCATCTATACACTCCATTTTCAGCCTCCTTGACTCATGCAACACCGTTCCTGTCACTTCATACATCTACTCCCTCAACCATTCTTACGTCCGGAGCAATCACCTGTGTTAGTTCAACACATTTCTAAGCGAGCGCCTTTATTTGTGTTTGCAGGAGATCAACTACGACTCGCCGAGGGGAGGCGTGTCTGTGATCACAGAGAAAGGTGACGTCACGACCAGCTACCTGCTGATCCAGCGCGCCGACTCCCCAGACTCGGGGAAGTACACCTGCCATCCTTCCAACGCCAACCTCAAGACTGTTGTCGTTCATGTGCTCAACGGTAGGTAGACTCCCAACTTCGCAGTATCTTTCCGTGTATCACCTTGCATTATTTAACTTTAAGCAAAGATAAAGTACAGAACAAAGAAAATGTGAACTCATAGTCGTAAAGTGGATTATAATTAAAGTTCCGCATTTGTTACAGGGTAAGTGCCTTCAGTTCTAAAACAAATATTTTGTGATTTGCTACACTTGGAGGATTTTTTGGAAAATCTTTGATCACAGTGGTAAAGTAAATGCTTAATACAGAACCTGCAGTAAAATCAGTCACATGGAAAAAGAGATTTAGGTTATCAATATGCGATAAATATCTACGAACAAGGTATATCTCACTTAAGTCGACGTAAGTCTGGAAATTTGGTGCAACATTTTAACAATGGCACTGAAAAAACCCATTTTGTTATAGACTGTACAGCATATTATTTTCGTATGAAGTAGGATAGAGTCCCTTAGGCTACATTTATGGTACATCCAAGGGTACTAATCGAACACTCTCGTGTGAAGAATTTGAAATATTCGACGGCTCAAACAGAAACTGACCCTACCATCAGTTACACACACAAATTATAGTAACACTAGGTTCATTACTAACATCGTAACAAAGCTAAGATTTTGGAAAAAAATTGCAGACTGACTTGAAAAATAGCCGAATCACTGTTTTACTTTCTTTTCTTTTTGTATTAGAAAGGAGACAGTCACATGACCATTTTAGAACGCCGTAACAGGTTTTAACCAGCTAGTGGTCTTCTTCAGAATAAAGACAAATGCTGCAAGCGGTTTCCGTGGCGCTGTTAACAATGCAGTTTCGACAGTATTAAATGCTTATGTGACTGTGTCCGGAAAATTTATAAAATCTGAATTAAATGTAATGTCTCTGATTTTGGTCATTAAATAAATTTTCCGAATTATATAATGAGAATATTTGTTGCGAGAGCTACTCTGAAATGAAGACGTTTGCACAGCTGAGGAAATCACGGCCGGTTGCATCAAAACAGTCGGATGACTGACGACAAAATGTGCATCCTGGGAGCGCTAGTACTATATACGTTAGCACCATCAGGTTACCCCAGGTCGAATACAGATTACCTTAGGTACTGCTCAAAGTAATAAACGGAAGTACGTTGGTAAACAAGAACATTCAAATGTTTCCAACCCTGATGCCCATTTCCCAACTTTCCCAAACCTGGTATCCGCCTACTACCGCTCGATACAGACACAGGATAAACACGACAAACCACACAGGGAACAAGGAGTTTTTGGCAGAGAGGCAGGCATTGTGTCTGGACGACCAGGGCCTATCGTCCATCGCAAATGATTTACAAATCTTTGCAACTGTTCAAGACCATCATCCATGCAGGAAATGGCTTTTCCCATATCTACATTCAAGGAAAGTCCACGACAACATGAGACCAACTGCACAAGCGTGGTTCCAGCTGAATGGTCTTACTCCTCTGACATAAGGTCACGCATCACCTCATAGACCATCAAATGCAGTAGTGGAACTGCTACCATGTAAATCATGTGCGAACACTCTCATGAGACTACATTATTGGTTGGATCATTCCATTTTGTCGCATTCTAAAGCGAACAATTCCCTCTGTTGACTCGTAGATACTGTTAATAACTGAATTATTCTGACGCGTTCAGGCTACAATTATATAACGAGGAACACACGCAGTATCAAGGCACGAACAAGCAGCACTGAGAATTCCTGAAACGTATGTCCTAAACTTACCCAATTCCAAGCAAGACGTATCCTACGGACCGTGGCTAACAGTAAGTTTCCTAGATACGATCCACTACTATGAGAATGCGGTAGAAAATATACTTGCAGATAACTTGTCAAACAGGATACTATCATGGAAGACGCACAAAATGTAAGCACTTTTTCAAGAACCTATGCGAAATGACTGTGCACGCCAAGTGACACACAATTACGAAGCGACAGAATAAAAGCTACAGGGACAGCGTTGGAGGTGATGAGTTTAAAGTCTCGCAGTCGCGTCCACAGATCCTGTGTGTGCAAACGACCGCAGCTCTTCATACTGCTATCGTTTTCTCTTTATGTGACAGCAGTTAAAACGCCTTTGAAAATAAACAATCCCAATGCGTGTCAATTTTACGGCCACTGATGCGATTTGTCAGTAAAAAAGGGCGGAATGCCGCAGATATTCACTTTGAATTGGGTGACATCTATTGACATTCGGTAGTGGAGGGAGCGCAAAATACGGCGTGATCCCACAGTTTTGGGAGCGCCCGTGCGAAAGTTCTCCACGAGGGCCAATGGCAAGCAAAACAATGTGGCAGGAAATATTATGGAACAGATGAGTAAAAAGGTGGAACAAAATTTTTTCTTTACAAGTATTAAGTTTGATTAAGTTTTCTTCTTAAATCTTTGAAGGTAATTATAACTTTATAACCATGTACTGCATGGGTTGAAAAATATTAACAGTAGTTACATAATGCCAAAAAACTCTTTGCGTATACGTTATTCGACTGGCTACATACGAAGCGAGATAGATTAGTACTTCACCCCGTAAATGATGAAGCGTAAATTTATTTGTCTGTCTTGAAAATATAACTATTTCACGTTGAAGCAAACTCTAACTTTCTAACTCATACGTGGACAAAGGCACAAGAAGAAATTAATGAGCTGAAGGTTTTGTAACTGTATCATCAATTATCTTTTCACATCCGCTGATGTCTAAAGGCCTTCCCTTATTTTCATTAACTGTAGGCATTGAGGTAGCCGCTTCAGCTATTGATATGTTTTGGTCAGAATATTTTGTGATTTTAATAATGAAAAACTGCACCAGTTACTTAATTTTTCATTATCAGCACAACGTTTTTCAGCTATTTATTCTCATTTTGATGTGTATTTGTTTACAGAAATATTTTTGCCAAAATTTATATATATGGTATTCTGCCTCTACTGCACTGTAGTTTTTTTTTTTTTTTTGAGGTCATAATGTTATCGTAAAATCAGACTAAATGATTCTTGAAATGAATTTTATGCAGTAATGTTAGAGACGGTGTTTTTAATTGTCTACTTGTATTCAAAAGTCACAAAAATATTCTCGAAACGTTCTGTGCTGAGCGCGAGAAACTAAGTAACTGGTGCAGTTTCTCATAATTCAAATCGTGAATGATACAGTTGCATACTTTCCTAAAACATCGATTATGAATAATTTGTTCCTTGATGTCCATAAAAGACGTTCCCTAGGCGACATGACAATCACTCGCCTGGATACCCATCCACTCAATCTTCATTTAGTTTAGGTGGTCTAAAATTAGATCTTCAATTCCAGAGTGTTGCCCAATGTATTTTATTGTATTCCAGTCTCTGCTACTGACCTGCAACATCCATAGCTCACTGGCCATCTATCAGCATTAGAATGATTTCGGAATTAAAACACCACCTCGGACTGCTGTAAATCAAATTCAGTTATACCCTCTGACAGTAATTTTAGTTTCAGACACATGGAAATCTTTGTGTTGAAAATAGTATTAAATTTACTAAGAGCACTCTTTTCCATCATCTCTATTGTACACGGTCCAGTATCATTAATATGAACGTTGACAATATTCGGCGTCAACGTGATATACCCATCCACAGACGGTAGGTGGCAGCCCTAACGATTGAGAATATACAGGCTGGTCCACTGAAAGTGCCCGGGCCAAATATCTCACGAAATAAGCGTCAAACTAAAAAACTACAAAGAACGAAACTTGTCTAGCTTGAAGAGGAAAACCAGATGGCGCTATGGTTGGCCAGCTAGATAGCGCTACCATAGGTCAAACGGATATCACCTTCGTTTTTTTTTTAAATCGGAACCATATTTTCTATTACATATTTATGTAGTACGTAAAGAAATATGAATGTTTTAGTTGGGCCACTTTTTTCCCTTTGTGACAGATGGCGATGTAATAGTCACAAACATATGGCTCACAATTTTAGACGAACAGTTGGTAATAGGTAGGTTTTATAAGTTAAAATACAGAACATAGGTGCTTTTGAACATTTTATTTCGGTTGTTCCCGTGTGATGCATGTACCTTTGTGAAATTATCATTTCTGAGAACGCATGCTGTTACAGCGTGATTACCTGTAAGTACCACATTATTGCAAGAAATTTTCAAAATGATGTCAGTAAACCTCAATGCATTTGGCAATACGTGTAACGACATTCCTCTCAACCGCGAGTAGTTCGCCTTCCGTAATGACAACGCGCTGACGCATGTTGTCAGGCGTTGTCGGTGGATCACGATAACAAATATCCTTCAACTTTTACCACAGAAAGAAATCCGCGGACGTCAGATCCGGTGAACGTGCGGGCCATGGTATGGTGCTTCGACGACCAATCCACCTGTCATGAAATATGCTATTGAGTACCCCTTCATCCACACGAGAGCTATGTGCCGGACATCCATCATGTTGGAAGTACATCGCCATTCTGTCATGCAATGAAACATCTTGTACTAACATCGGCAGAACATTACGTAGGAAACCAGCATACATTGTACCATGTAGATTGCCATCGACAAAATGGGGCCCAATTATCCTTCCTCCCATAATGCAGCACAATATTATTAACCCGTCAAGGTCGCTGATGTTCCACTCGTCGCAGCCATCGTTGATATTTACGATGCCCAGTAGTGTATATTATGCCGGCTTACGTTACCGCTGTTGGTGAATGACACTTCGTCGTTAAATAGAATGCATGCAAAAATTTGTCATCTTCTCGTAATTTCTCTTGTGACCAGTGGCAGAACTGTACACGACGTTCAAAGTCGTCGTCATGCAATTCCTGGTGCATTGAAATATGGTACGGGTGTAATCGACGTTGATGTAGCATTCTCAACATCGAAGTTTTTGAGATTCTCGATTCTCGCGCAATTTGTATGCCACTAATGTGCGGATTAGCCGCAACAGCAGGTCGTGGATGACGTATCACAAGTGGCTGAACACTTCCTGTTTCCTTAATTAACGTAACTATCGGGCGAACGGTACGGACACTTGGATGACGTCTTCCAGGATACCGAGCAGCATACATAGAACATGCCCGTTGGGAATTTTGATCAGAATAGCCATACATCAACACGATATCGACCTTTTCCATAATTGGTAAACGATCCTTTTTAACACAGGTAACGTATAACGAAGCAGATACCGTCCGCACTGGCGGAATGTTACGTGATACCACGTACTTTATGTTTGTGAGTATTAGAGCGTCAACTATAACAAAGCGAAAAACGTGGTCCAACTAAAACTTTCATATTTATTTACGTTCTACACGAATATGTAATAAAAAATGGGGGTTCCTACTTTTAAAAAAAACGCAGTTAATATCCGTTTGACCTATGGCAGGGCCATCTAGCGGGCCAACCATAGCGCCATCTGGTTGCCCCCTTCAAGCTAGACAATTTCGTTATTTGTAGTATCTTAGTTTGACGCATATTTCGTGTGATATTTGACCCGGTCACTATCAATGGACCGCCCTGTATAACGCGGGTTCTTGGCACGCTGAAGAAATTGTAGTAGTTATAGTAATGCGGAAATGTAGCGATTTATCTGATGTCCAAAAGGGCATGTTCATTGGCTTTCAGGACAAGGGTAGGAGCATTTCCGAAACGGCTGAGTTTTAAATTGTGGGCGTCCTACCGTGGTTGAAGTATACCGAGTATGTCAAAACGAGCCATACAAATCCGGCGCCGAGGCAAAGTATGGAGCACGACGGCCCATAGATAGCGGGGTGTATACGAGGAAGCATCATTTTCTGGGGAGTGTTTTTGTGGCATTCCTTGGGCGATCTTGTCTTTCCAGAAGGCACAATGGATCAACACAAGTATGTATCTATCGTTGGGGACCATGTCCAGACCTAAGAGTACGTTCCAATGTGTGTGAAATCTTATGGGACTTCCCTGCAAAGGTCATCAGTCCCTAAGCTTACACACTACTTAACCTAAATTATCCTAAGGACAAACATACACACCCATGCCTGAGGGAGGACTCGAACCTCCGCCAGGACCAGCCGCACAGTCCATGACTGGAGCGCCGTAGTCCGCTCCGCTAATCCTGGGCGGCTACCTGAGAGTTCATGCAGTTGATTTTTCCTCGACACGATGACATATACCAGCAGTATAATTCCATGGGTCACATAGCTCGTGAGTTTAGTGTACTCAAATTGCCCTCCAAACTCACCAGATTTAAAACCCAATCCAGAAGCTGTTGGACTACCTCAATGCAGCTGCTCCCTCCATGGATCCACAACCCCGAAGCTTAGCGCAGCTGGCCACGGAATTGAAGTTGGCATGGCTCGACATTCCCTTGGCGGTAACTTCCAAGACCTCATAGACTTTCTTCCTGCACTGTAACAAGTGAAACGTCTTCTCAGAGGCGTTCACATTAATCTGACTGAACCATGTTCAAATGTGTGTGAATTCCTAAGGGACCGCGGAGGTAATCAATCCCTAGACTTACCCACTACTTCAGTCAGCTTATGCCTAAGAACAACTCACACACACACACACACACACACACACACACACACACACACACACACACACACACATGCCTGAGGGAACACTCCAACCTCCGGCGGGAGAGGCCGCGCAATCAGTGACAAAGCGTCTGAAACCGCGGGGCCACTAACCGCGGCACTGGACCGTGTATTTTCTTCAAATGGTTCAAATGGCTCTGAGCACTATGGGACTTAACATCTGAGGTCATCAGTCCCCTAGACCTAGAACTACTTAAACATAACTAACCTAAGAACATAGCACACATCCAGGATTCGAACCTGCGACCGTAGCAGCAGCGCGGTTCCGGACCAAAGCGCCTAGAACCACTCGGCTCTATTTTCCTCTATACGAAGCAATATAGTCGGTTCTTGTAACTGCCCAAGATGTAGAAACCCCTAACTATCTCAATAATGTAAATGGTAATTATATCAGATTTCTTTTCGATGTATTTATTATGCGTTATTGTAATCATATTTTGTTCGATTTTAAGGTCTACTTCCTAAGTAACTGAATTACGTTTATTTACTCGTTGATGACGTTTTCCTCCAATAGTCAAACAGTACCATGTAATCTGCAAAACGAATTACTTGAGACACGATTCCTTAAGAAGTGTTTCTTCAGTGCCCAGTTTATAGATCTAAAAGCTTCTGTTAACATTACACAGAATAGTTTCTTCTCTAATAGTCATCTTTCCTGAGTTCTGAAGAAGTGTAATGTGAAATTTAGCGTTTTTGTGTACGTTCTTTAGTATAGCAACCAGAGTCTATTAACGTCAGTTTTTCGTGATGGATTTACGTAGTTTATTTGATACTAAATTGAAATCTTCATCAGCAGCTATGACTACTCAATTATGTAATCAGGTCAAGTCACAAATACAAAAAGAGAAGAAAAAATCGGCTATATTTTTCTCAATGCGGGCACACGTAAGGAAATGGCCCTGACTGGACAAAGAGGTGTAGCCAGAAATGAGTTTCAAGGGAGACACACCGACTTTAACGTAAGGATTAATGGTTACTGACAGTGACCCCGGTATCAGCACCAGGCATGTGGCCTTCTAGTATCAGTTAAGAGAGATGACCCTGAGAGACATACTCCACGAGAAATGCAAGTGGCAGGCCGTTGTGACCGAGCGGTTCTAGGCGCTACTGTCTGGAACCATGCGACCGCTACGGTCGCAGGTTCGAATCCTGCCTCTGGCATGGGTGTGTGTGATGTCCTTAGGTTAGGTTAGGTTTAAGTGGTTCTAGGGGACTGATGACCTCAGAAGTTAAGTCCCATAGTGCTCAGAGCCTTTGAACCATTAAATGCAAGTACGTACAGTGAGGTGACCAAAGTCATGTGATACCGATATGGACTTATACAGATGAGATAGCCTCGCGTACACGAGGTATGAAAGGGCACTGAATTGATGGCACTGTCATCGGTGTTCACATGATTCACTTGAAAACATTTCCGACTTGATTATGGTCAGCGATCGTGTTAGACCCAACTCGCTTTATTTGTTCATTAGACCCAGAAATTATTAGATACAGGCTCCCAGGTAGATACCATTTTCCTCGACTTCCGGAAGGCGTTCGATGCAGTTCCGCACTGTCGTCTGATAAACAAAGTAAGAGCCTACGGAATATCAGACCAGCTGTGTGGCTGGATTGAAGAGTTTTTAGCAAACAGTACACAGCTTGTTGTTATCAATGGAATGACGTCTACAGAGGTTAAAGTAGCCTCTGGCGTGCCACAGGGGAATGTTATGGGACCATTGCCTTTCACAATATACACTCCTGGAAATGGAAAAAAGAACACATTGACACCGGTGTGTCAGACCCACCATACTTGCTCCGGACACTGCGAGAGAGCTGTACAAGCAATGATCACACGCACGGCTCAGCGGACACACCAGGAACCGCGGTGTTGGCCGTCGAATGGCGATAGCTGCGCAGCATTTGTGCACCGCCGCCGTCAGTGTCAGCCAGTTTGCCGTGGCATACGGAGCTCCGTCGCAGTCTTTAACACTGGTAGCATGCCGCGACAGCGTGGACGTGAATCGTATGGGCAGTTGACGGACTTTGAGCGAGGGCGTATAGTGGGCATGCGGGAGGCAGGGTGGACATACCACCGAATTGCTCAACATGTGGGGCGTGAGATCTCCACAGTTCATCGATGTTGTCGCCAGTGGTCGGCGGAAGGTGCACATGCCCGTCGACCTGGGACCGGACCGCAGCGACACACGGATGCACGCCAAGACCGTAGGATCCTACGCAGTGCCGTAGGGGACCGCACCGCCACTTCCCAGCAAATTAGGGGACACTATTGCTCCTGGGGTATCGGCGAGGACCATTCGCAACCGTCTCCATGATGCTGGGCTACGGTCCCGCACACCGTTAGGCCGTCTTCCGCTCACGCCCCAACATCGTGCAGCCCGCCTCCAGTGGTGTCGCGACAGGCGTGAATGGAGGGACGAATGGAGACGTGTCGTCTTCAGCTATGAGAGTCTTTTCTGCCTTGGTGCCAATGATGGTCGTATGCGTGTTTGGCGCCGTGCAGCTGAGCGCCACAATCAGGACTGCATATGACCGAAGCACACAGGGCCAACACCCGGCATCATGGTGTGGGGAGCGATCTCCTACACTGGCCGTACACCTCTGGTGATCGTCGAGGGGACACTGAATAGTGCACGGTACATCCAAACCGTCATCGAACCCATCGTTCTACCATTCCTAGACCGGCAACGGAACTTGCTGTTCCAACAGGACAATGCACGTCCGCATGTATCCCGTGCCACCCAACGTGCTCTAGAAGGTGTAAGTCAACTACACTGGCCAGCAAGATCTCCGGATCTGTCCCCCATTGAGCATGTTTGGGAGTGGATGAAGCTTCGTCTCACGCGGTCCTCACGTCCGGCAAGAACGCTGGACCAACTGAGGCGCCAGGTGGAAATGGCATGGCAAGCCGTTCCACAGGACTACATCCAGCATCTCTAAGATCGTCTCCATGGGAGAATAGCAGCCTGCATTGCTGCGAAAGGTGGATATACACTGTACTGATGCCGACCTTGTGCATGCTCTGTTGCCAGTGTCAATGTGCCTGTGGTTCTGTCAGTGTGATCATGTGATGTATCTGACCCCAGGAATGTGTCGATAGAGTTTCCCCTTCCTGGGACAATGAATTAACGGTGTTCTTATTTCAATTTCCAGGAGTGTATGTAAATGAGCTAGTAGATATATGTCGGAAGTTCCATGAGGATTTTTGCCGATGATGTTGTAGTATACAGAGAAATTGCAGCATTAAAAAATTGCAGCGAAATGCAGGAAGATCTGCAGCGGATAGGCACTTGGTGTAGGGAGTGGCAACTGACCCTTAACATAGACAAATGTAATGTATTGCGAATACACAGAATGAAGGATCCTTTATTGTATGATTATATGATAGCGGAACAAGCACTGGCAGCAGTTACTTCTGTTAAATATCTGGGAGTATGCGTGCGGAACGGTTTGAAATGGAATGATCATATAAAATTAATTGTTGGTAAGGCGGGTACCAGGTTGAGATTCAATGGGAGATTCCTTAGAAAATGTAGTCCATCAACAAAGTAGGTGGCTTACAAAACACTCCTTCGAACTATACTTGAGTATTGCTCATCAGTGTGGAATCCATACCAAATCGTGTTGACGGAGGAGATAGAGAAGATCCAAAGAAGAGCGGCGCGTTTCGTCACAGGGTTATTGGGTAACCGTGATAGCGTTACGGAGATGTTTAGCAAACTCAAGTGGCAGACTCTGCAAGAGAGACGCTCTGCATCGCGATGTAGCTTGCTCGCCAGGTTTCGAGAGGGTGCGTTTCAGGATGAGGTATCGAATATACTGATTCCCCCTACTTATACCTCCCGTGGAGATCACGAATGTAAAATTAGAGAGATTCGGGCGCGCACGGAGGCTTTCAGACAGTCGTTCTTACCGCGAACCATACGTGACTGGAACAGAAAAGGGAGATAATGACAGTGGCACGTAAAGTGCCCACCGCCACACACTGTTGGGTGGCTTGCGGAGTATGAATGTAGATGTAGATGTAGATGTCACATGAAGGGAATTAGCAAATTTTTAACGCGGAGTAGTACCTGGAGCTAGACGCAAGATTCTGTTCAGAGTACCGAGTTTTAGGTGTTACCTCTCAACATGGACAACGCAGTAGTCGAGTGCCTTCACATAACGACCGAGACCAGCAGCGTTCGCGTGGAATTGTAAGTGCTAACAGACAAGCAACACTGCGTGAAATAATCGCAGAAATCAATGTAGAACTTAGCACGAACGTATGCTTTAGGATAGTGTGGGAAAATTGGCGTTAATGGGCTATGGCAGCAGACGACCTACGACCGACGCGAGTGGCTTTGGTAACAGCACGACATTAACTGCATCAACTCTCCTGGGTTCCCGATAACACCGTTTGGACCGTACCCGAGTGGGAAACCGAAACGTAGTCAGATGAATCCGGATCTACGTTGGTAAGAGGTGATGGTATTTTCCGAGTGTTGCGAAGCTATGGACCCAAGTTGTCAGCAATGCACTATGCAAGCTGGTGGTGTCAGCACAATTATGAGGGTTGTCTTTATATGGAATGTACTGCGTCATCTGGTCCAATTGAACCAATAATTGACTGGAAATGGTTGTGTTAAGTTAATTGTAGACCATTTACAGGCGTTCATGTTCCCAAGCAATGATGGAATTTTTATGGATGACAGAGCGCCATGTTTCTAGGCCACAATTATGCTCACTTGGTTTGAAGAACATTTCGGACATTTCGAGCGAATGACTCAGCCACCCAGGTCGCTCAACGTAAATCTCATCCGAGAATTATGGGACTTAAACGAGAGGTCAATTCATGCACAAAAACCTGCACCGGTAACCCTTTCGCAATTATGGATGGCTATAGTGGCAGCTTGGCTTAATGTTTCCGCTGGGAACTTCCAACGACAAGATGAGTCTACGACACATTGAGCTACTGCGGTACGATGGGCAAAAGGAGTTGTGATACGATATTAGAAGGTATCCCATGACTATTGCCACCTCTGTGTACATCACGTATAGCGCTGTGCAGGCCTATTACACCTTCATGCCCCTGTGGTGACTATTTTATTAATGTTATCGTCGCAGAGTCCACCAATCTGCTGGGAGTTATCTCATCTGTGCCAACAACTGGTGAGGCTATCTTTATGGGAGGCGTTATCTTCATCCAGCACAACACCCACTTGAGGATTATGGAGAACGCCAGGGGAATGGTGGCAGTGATCCATCAACAACACTTCAGCCTCAGTATGTCAGCAGGGATTATTGGCGACCATCTTGTTGGACCAGCCTCATAGGCAAGGCATGTCGGCACCTCCTGCGGGTGAATCTGCCTCCCCTACCGCAAGTAGCGCCTTTGGTGATACAAATGGTAATGTAACTCGTACATGTTGTTTCTTCAGCTCACTGCTACCATAAGTGTGGAGCTGAAATAATATTACAGGCAGAACATTCGGATATGCCTGGTGTGTTCTGATTCACTGAAACTTACACCGTCAAAGATATTTCATCTTCACATTCATGTACGTGTACCTCTACTGGATGCCACTCACAGCTGTGTGCCCATATGACCTTTTCTGCTCTCTATCCTCTCTTGGAGCTGCCCTCATTTCGTAAAATCAGCCTACAGAGATAAATTTATTTATAAGAGTTGTGTATGTCATTTACAAATCATCAAAACGTTACAAAGTGCTGTACCTCTAATGTGTATATAAATGTCAGCTTAAGGCAGAGGTGCCCTGGCCTCCGTGCCATTGTGCTCAGCCTTACTGGACACTTCTTTCCCCAACCATCACGACACGATGGCTGACCGCGAGGAGGGGGAAAAGAGGGGCCGATAGTATACTGAATTTGAATGGCAATGCTCTCGCACTACATACGAGTAAGTTATGATTTACATTCATCAATTTTTGTCATTCTTGAGGCATAAAGTAATTTATATCTGGTACAAACGGTCAGCATACCAACAGAGCCGGCCTCTGTGGCCGAGTTGTCCTAGGCGCTTCAGTCCGGAAACGCGCTGCTGCTACGTTCGCAGGTTCAAATCCTGCCTCGGTCATGGATGAGTGTGCTGTCCTTAGGTTAGTTAAGTTTAATTAGTTCTAACTCTAGGGGACTGATGACCTCAGATGTTAAGTCCCATAGTGCTTAGAGACATTTGAATCATCCAGACAGACACATACAATTTCACATTCAGGCTGCTGTATATTCGTGACCTATTTTGATTTATAATCAAAACAGTACTTCGACACACATATCTTGATCAAAGTGTTGTGGCACTGTTGCAGCCTCTTTATAGAGAATTGGAAGTTTTACGTGAGATAAGCAATGTAGACGTCTTGGACAGTTTTATTGTAGATCGACTTGTCTTTAACAGAGGTTTTAACTTATCTACCAATGAGTTTCATCTGCATGTGCTCAGGGGCTCTTTCAAATAAAACGTCAAACGGTTTCGATAACAACTCAGCCGGACGAAGTGGCCGAGCGGTTCTAGGCGCTACTGCCTGGAACCACGCGACCACTACGGTCGCAGATTCGAATACTACCTCGGGCATTAATGTGTGTGATGTCCTTCGGTTGGTTAGCTTTAAGTCGTTCTAAGTTCGAGGGGACTGACGACCTCAGATGTTAAGTCCCATAGTGGTTAGAGCCATTTGAACCATTTGATAACAGCTCAAAAACAAATACAAGTTTGGCAGTGTCCTGAAAACGTTTAGAAAACTATCTCTGTAACTCGTTCAAGGCCATAAAGAACTATTGAAGCGTCGTGCTTCATCTGACTCCAGAAATTTTACTTTTCGTACCACTAATTTATTCGCGCATTGCACAAAGTTTTTCTTGATGTACAGCGCAATGAATCGAGTCTTCTGAGTATCGTAATTTTTTGCTCTTTACAATCTTCCTACGCAGAATTGTAATAGCGTTTGATAGCTAATTATCAGTATCTACATTATATTTTGAGAATTATTGTCTCTCTCTTCTGTCATTCCCATTCATTTTTAAAGGCTCGTGACTACAGATCCCTAGACTGACTCTTTTTCTGCAAACAAGCACTGGAGCAGTAAACGTCCTTCATACAACGAACAAATACTGAAGGATAAATAGTGCAGATACCACGATTCTGCCGAAGTGGGAAGAGAACTGTGCCGATCAAAAAAGGCCACAGCGAAATGCTAAGTTAAACGGTGCGCAGCATGAGGTACTCCCAAGAAGGACGGTGTAAAGTCGTAGCAGTCCATCCTTGGTCCGCACGTGGTCTGCACAATGGTATGCCTGAAGTTTGGCACACTGTGGCCAGCCTTGGATTACAGTCAGTTTTTACTGAAAGACGTAATATGTCTCTTTCAGGCTTCAATTAATTACGACGAATGAGGGTATATTATTTACCAATCTCCCTCAGTAAGAGATTTACTGCCTATCTTCCACTAACGCTCTTTAAAGCGTGTTTGTTGTGTGCTACGCTGCTTTCTTTCCATAAGACAAAGGCTGTGATTATTCCGTAGCGCCTACTAATTGGTTAATAATAAGAGGTGAGATATATTATTTCGTACACGACTAAATCAATTAATTCGATCTCATGACTGACCCGCCTAATTTCGAAAGACCTACTGACTATCTGTCCCCATTTTCATATGGTAGGATGACAGATTATGTTCATGCATTTGGAAATACTGTCGTTCCTGGAACCCTATTAGTGTTTGGAATACCTTTTTCGTTTCTCCCGTTAAGTGTTCGTCATTATGTCCAGAATTTATGACATTATTGTCTCTGGATCAATTCGCTTTACATGCAGCACAAAGTGGGTCAGATGGTTAAGCCATGACCTATCTGTATCAAAAGTTCCTGTTTGCCGTATTTCACAGACGTTGCTTCTTAAGTTGGCTTACAAATTTCGAGAATCTCATTAGCCTAGGGAAGTATAGATACAGAAGGTTATTCAGCTGTTCTCTTGCACCAGGACTTGCGATTTGCTACTCGGGAAGCGACAATATGTTTGGTCAAGAAAGTCTAATGCTTGTTTAATTTTGAATGCCTGTTCACTGAATGCGTGTACTTAGCGACGAGTACAGGCTAAGGAAACATGAGGACGAGACAGATCCGTGCGCAACTTTGCAACTTCCTCATCATTATGAATGAAAATTCATCACGACTGCAGAAGCGATGGTTTATTGTGATTGCTGGTGAAGATCAGGCAAGTACTTCGATGCAGTAACTGTTGTATGAAAGTATCCGGTTTATGGAAGGAAGTTACATGTTACTGTGAAACTACACTCCTGGAAATGGAAAAAAGAACACATTGACGCCGGTGTGTCAGACCCACCATACTTGCTCCGGACACTGCAAGAGGGCTGTACAAGCAATGATCACACGCATGGCACAGCGTACACACCAGGAACCGCAGTGTTGGCCGTCGAATGGCGCTAGCTGCGCAGCATTTGTGCACCGCCGCCGTCAGTGTCAGCCAGTTTGCCATAGCATACGGAGCTCCGTCCCAGTCTTTAACACTGGTAGCATGCCGCGACAGCGTGGACGTGAACCGTATGTGTAGCTGACAGACTTTGAGCGAGGGCGTATAGTGGGCATGCGGGAAGCCGGGTGGACGTACCGCCGAATTTCTCAACACGTGGGGCGTGAGGTCTCCACAGTAGATCGATGTTGTCGCCAGTGGTCGGCGGAAGGTGCACGTGCCCGTCGACCTGGACCGCAGCGACGCACGGATGCACGCCAAGACCGTAGGATCCTACGCAGTGCCGTAGGGGACCGCACCGCCACTTCCCAGCAAATTAGGGGACACTATTGCTCCTGGGGTATCGGCGAGGACCATTCGCAACCGTCTCCATGATGCTGGGCTACGGTTCCGCACACCGTTAGGCCGTCTTCCGCCCACGCCCCAACATCGTGCAGCCCGCCTCCAGTGTTGTTGCGACAGGCGTGAATGGAGGGACGAATGGAGACGTGTCCTCATCAGCGATGAAAGTCGCTTCTGCTTGGTGCCAATGATGGTCTTATGCATGTTTGGCGCCGTGCAGGTGAGCGCCACAATCAGGACTGCATACGACCGAGGCACACAGGGCCAACACCCGGCATCATGGTGTGGGGAGCGATCTCCTACACTGGCCGTACACATCTGGTGATCGTCGACGGGACACTGAATAGTGCACGGTACATCCAAACCGTCATCGAACCCATCGTTCTACTATTCCTAGACCGGCAAGGGAACTTGCTGTTCCAACAGGACAATGCGCGTCCGCATGTATCCCGTGCCACCCAACGTGCTCTAGAAGGTGTAAGTCAACTACCCTGGCCAGCAAGATCTCCGGATCTGTCCACCATTGAGCATGTTTGGGACTGGATGAAGCGTCGTCTAAGGCGGTCTGCACGTCCAGCACGAACGCTGGACCAACTGAGGCGCCAGGTGGAAATGGCATGGCAAGCCGTTCCACAGGACTACATCCAGCATCTCTTCGATCGTCTGCATGGGAGAATAGCAGCCTGCATTGCTGCGAAAGGTGGATATACACAGTACAAGTGCCGACATTTGGCATGCTCTGTTGCCTGTGTCTATGTGCCTGTGGTTCTGTCAGTGTGATCATGTGATGTATCTGACCCCAGGAATGTGTCAATAAAGTTTCCCCTTCCTGGGACAATGAATTCACGGTGTTCTTATTTTAATTTCCAGGAGTGTATGTCTACTATTCTGCTATTGCAATATGAGTTATATGTCTCAGTTTCCACTGCCACATCTGCTTAACAGTAAATTAGAAATGCGCTTTTAGAAGGACTAATTTTACGGTACAATCATTGGATTTGCCTTAATTCCTGTTTTCGATCTTGGATGAAACACACACATAGGGGCGAGGACAATTTAAAAACTAGTATGGATCATTATACTTTATTGCAAGGATGAGTCGATTCCCCACTTGCAGGTGTATATTTTAAGTGATTGCAAGTTAGTTTTTCTTCAGACTTAATGTGCGCCTTTACGGCTATGTGCGGACAGATGAAATGTACCACGTGAAAAAGTTGACGGCTGAACGACATTCGTGTAGTTTATTTATTTGTGTAACCTGACCTGATTAAGGCAACCAGGCCCTCTCTTACATCGGACCCGTGTTTCACACAAACCGGCCTATTTTAGATCTTAGTTACACCTCAAATTATAGTTTCAATATGAGAAATAGTATTAAAGTAACATAAGCGATACTGACTATGAACTAATAAAGTTAACACTGGCATTGTTTTTACTGCCACTGCTGCTGCCGCCACTAGTACTTGTATTAGTGATAATTATAATATTGACAATAAAAAAACTAGTGATACAAGCATATAGAAAAAGAATTAATGGGCGTAGAAATTAGATATTTTCTGATACGGTGAGTCCTGGAGATAGGAAATATAAGAAATTTGCACCAGCTAAGTATACTGGGAAATGAGGAAGACCTGACTTGAAAGAAGGATGTTCAAAGATAACGAGTGTATACGGACCCGATGGTAAACATTAGTGTAGCTTCACTAGGTATATCATTAATTGTCTTTTGAAGCTGGAGATGTTATTCAGTTCTCTAATATACTGCGAGAGGTTATTGCAGAGTCGGGTTCCTGTTACTGAGAGGGACTTCCAGAAAATGGCCGATCGATGTAATGGGACTGATAGGATTTTGCTCTTATAGGGATGGGGGTTTGTGCCATGTTGTTCAGACAATAGCGTTAACGTCTATGAGAAATATGAGGGGGGGGAGGCAGTATACGTTGATAAGACAGTAGAGAAGACATATAGTTCATAAATGTATGTGCTTGTCTGCTTGTAGCCTGGATAAATGTTCATATGATGATGAAATATAATCAAGGAGTCAGACAGGACAAATATAACGAATACAGGCATTCATAACTAATTCAAAAAGCGTGAGCCTTTCTGAGAAAGGCTTGCAGGATAACATCACTGTCGTCAATAACCGGGACTACCTGTATAGTTATTTGTACAAGTTCCTTTTTCAGGTAAGGAGGGTAGAGCTTTTTGCATTTTTATAGGTCGTGGAAAGATGCTGAGCCCTTCTTGCAGACAGTGACTACATGCTCCGTGCAATTTAGATATTTCTCAGCCATTATTCATAAACTGTTTACCAAAGTCGATAAGTTGTTATTTGTCTCATTTAGGATTTAACTTGGCAGGGATTCAAGATATCTAGAGCTAATGAACCTGAAATAACCAACCAATACCACTTGCGTTTTGGATGGATTGAGCTTTTTACTTTTTATCATGTCGGTATTGAGATTCTAGTTAGTTGTCTTCAGGTTAATTGGTTATGCACTTAGATCCAACTGGATGTCGTAAGAATACATGTAGTATTTGCTGTACGACAAAACTGAAGACTCATGCTTGATATACAATGAAAAAGAGTAAAGGACCTAATACCGAACCCTGTGGAACGCCTAATACTACCTGCCTCCATAGTGAGTTTATGGCGACAGACATGACGTATTGCTGGCGAAACGCTCATATGAGCGAAACTATTGCACCATTGAACTGTCTTGGCTAGAAATTGAGGCTGTTACCTTTTGCAAGTAAAATGTGGAAGTCGACAGGGTCAAATGTGTTATCTAAGAAACCATTCTGACATATTGTTTCTGGAAAACATATTACTCACCACTACCAAAAGAGCATATCGGTCGCTTTCGAGCGCTGTAGAAGATGTGAAACTGCTACCAGATGATCACGGGACACCCATGGATGACCTAAAATAGGCATTATACTAAGGCATATTTCTCAGTGCAGATGGCGAAATGCGTGCAGTAGCATGCATCGACATGAGTTCTCCAATTAGTTGGTGTTTCACCCCGGAGTGTGTAACGTCTCCACAGGGAATAGTGAACCACTCGCCTCCATGTAACACGTTGTAGAGACGGTAGTCATAAAATAATCTAACCGACAGCGGAAAAAGGGCGCGACGCACTTCTTGTCTATAGTGGACGAGATTTCTTACGTCTGTGAATGCTGTTCCATCTAAACGAGATTTGGACCGAATGTTCTGAATAGAACTGCAAGTAATACACTTCTGCAGATGGGTGTCACGCAGAAGACAATTGTTCACACCGTCACATACAGCTGAACGTTTGCTGAAAATGTCTGTCACTACTTTGAACAGTAGCTAAAAAGTAGCGGACAGCATATCCGCAGCCTCCTAGCTCATCAGGATCTAATTACCAAAGAGTTGTAGCAGTCAGATATGGTATACCCGAAGACGGTTACGGACTCTTTCCCTTACTGGACTGAGGTTTTCACGAAAGCTAGAAGTGGTGTTTCACGGTGTTGATATGATGTCCGCTAGGGGCGACTAAGTTTTAGTGCATCATGCTTGTGTTCAGATGAATTTTCATACTAACCTCTTGTAATATATCTACCTTCCGCAAGAAAGCATGAACTCTCTCTGCGAAGCTGTTATACAATAGGCACCTGTCAGCGAGATTAAAGTCAATCGATACGTGATGGGAAATCCGCATTACGCCAAAAGCGCCGGCCACACATTGGTTTGCAGTTAGGATTAAGTGTGTTGACTATCGTTACAGCTTGTGAGGGTAAAACAAACCGGTGACCTACGTTGAGATAAGAGTAATCGTAAGAGTAGGGCGAAAATAGTGTCTACTTCAAATTGTGTGCAGCCAGAATATATCGCTGAAACAGTGTAAAACATGTTGACATCGATTACTGCAGAAACCGCTCTCTGTCATGTTTAACGTTGTTGATCGGCAGCATTGTGAATTGAAACGATCAGCAAAACAGCTAAACCTAATTATCACTTATATATTAGGTCACGGTTACATAAAAATTGTAACTGAGGCTACCATTCGATTATTAGGAATTGATCTAATGTAATCGGAAGTGATTCACGACCAACACACCCAATTACAGTCAGAGGCCCATTTGGATCCACTCATTTTCTGTTACGGTCCAGCCAGGTCAAAGGCATCTGTGCGTAATAGATATTGTTCAAACTACCTGCTTCATTTTGATCTGTAATTATTACTTCACTTGTCCATTTTAATGTGTGTAGTTCCCTAGTAGGTTTTCCATGTATTATTTCCATTTTTTATACAAAGCTGATTTTTTACACCTTAGTTTCCGTGAACTGGAACTCAGCAATCTTTAAAAACTTCAAATAAAGTTGTGTGGTCACCAAAAACACCAATTACAGACAAGTATATCATTAGAAATCTAAGAGAAGTACGGTGAAATCCAGTTATTTCGGTTTTATGTTTTCTTATTAAATCACATGAATGTTTTCTGCATTGTATGGCCACAGAGTATAAAACAGCTAGGTAACAGGGAGCTCTTATTTAGGGACGAACACTCCAGTGTGTAAAACCTCTTAAACTGGAGACCTACCTCTGGGATTCTGGAAGAAATGTCAGTAGCCAATCTCTAAAGTAGCAAGTGCGGGTAATTGCGACGCAGATTAATAGCATATGTGTACAACTCACTGACAGGAACACTGCGCCGTAGAGTGGAAGTGGAATTTGGGGATCCTTTATAAAAACATCAGTATGGCTTAAGGAAACATGAATGCACCAGACGGTCAGTTCTGAAGTTTAGGTAGAAATTTTAATCGAGAGTTGCACACAATCTGGACATGTCGACCTATAAAAAACAATGAAACACATAAGACGGTGCAAGATGACTGATATCCCTGGAAAATAGGTACAGCCTATAGTGTAAGATAGGTAATATTCAATGTATGTATGAGTGAAGACTGAACAATAAAACATGAACACCTAAATAAGCAACTGGATTAAAAAGAGCATACAGCAAGGATGCAGTCTTTCTCTTGCACTGTTCTAACTGTATTACGCAGAATCAATGAAGAAAATGATAGGGAGTTTCGGAAGTTGGATTAAAATTCAGGGTTGAAGGATACCTATGACTACATTCGTTAATAACAATGCTACTCCCTGTGACAGAGAGAAATAATTATAAGGAATATCGAATGAGCAAACACTGTAACTAGCACAGAATATGTTGTGGAGGTAAATCAAAGACAAAGGTATTGAGGAGTAGCGGAAATGCGATCAGTGAAAAACTTATCGAATAACAACTCATTAAAGGCAGTCGAGGAATTGTGTTACCCCTAAAGCTAAATGTTGTTTGGCAGACACATCATCACAGGCAATTAAGACTGCTTTTGACAAATGAATTCAATTATAGTTCAAAACAGGCCTCAATCTGAGAACGAAATTTCGAGAAATTCACGAGTGGAACGCAGCATTATATGGAAATGAAACATGGACCACTTCGCCATAGAATTAATAAGTAAAGTAATACAAAATGAACACTATCTGGAAGGGGAGGGGGTCATGATGATAAGACGTTTATTACACATTGGGGAGTAACTTCCTTATTACTAGAGGTAATAACCAGTTATTTCTACTCCTGTTCCACCCTTAAATAGAGCGAGAGGAAAACGAGTGTCTGTATGCCTCCGTGTGACCTCTAATTTCTCGTGTTTTATCTTTGTGGTCCTTATTTGCAACGTATTCTGGCGGCAATAGAATCATTCGGCAGGTATCTCCAGATGGCATTTCTTTAAATTTTCTCATCGGTGCTCATAGAAAAGAGCCTCTCCTTCCCTCCACGGATTCCCATTTGAATTCCCGAACTAACGCTTACGTGTTGCCAGAACCAGCCGGTAACAAATGTAACAACCCACCACTGAGCTGATTCGATGTCTTCCTTCGGGCAGACCTGTTACGGATCCGAAACACTCGAGCAGCATTGAACACTAAGTTGTACCAGCGTCCTATAGGCGGTCTTCTTTACAGACGAACCACACTTCCCTAAAAATTATCTCAGTAACACGAAGTAGATCATTCGCCTTCCCCTCCAGAGTGCTCACTTGCCGGTTCCGTTTCATATCGTTTTGTGGAGTCACACTCAAATATTTAAACGACGTGACTGCTTCAAGGAGTTCACTACTAATGCTGTACCCGAACATTATAAGTTTGATTTTCCTAACCATCCACATTAACTCACATTCTTTCACACTTAGAGTTAGCTGCCATACGTCACACCAAGGAGAAATTTTGTCTAAGTCATCTTGTACCCTTTTACAGTCACTCAACGTCCACACCTTACCTTATACCACAGCATCATCAGCAAACAACAGGGCATTGCCGGCCATACTGTCCACCAAATCATTTATGTTTACAGACAACGAGAGCGGTTATATCACATGGACCATGGACACACCTTGTCCCTGATGAACACTCGCCATAGAGAACAACATAATATGTTTTATTATTAAGAAGTCTTCGAGTCACTCACACATCTACGTACTATTCCATATGCTCGTACCTTCGTCAACAGCATGCAATGGGGAACCGTGTCAAATGCTTTCCGGAAATCTAGAAATATGGAATCTGCCTGTTGCCCTTCATCCATAGTTCGCTGTATATTACATGAGAAAAGGGCAGGCTGAATCTCGCCTGAGTGATGCTTTCTAAAACCATGTTGATTCGTGGACAAGGATTGTGCAGTAAACGGAAATTATTGATGTTGATCTGTACTTTTGCGGGACCATATTTTTAGCCTTCTTATATACAGAAGGCACCTACTCTTTTTTCCAATGGCTTGGAATCTTGCAAGATTGTTCAGGGGCCAGTGCCGTAAAGCACTTTCTGTAAAACCGAACTGTGATTCCATTCGGACCTGGTGACGTATTTGCTTTCAAATCTTTCAGTTGTTTTTCTACGCCAGGGATGCTTATGACTGTGTTGCCCATATGGGAGTATGTCCGATTGTCAAATGACGGCACGTCACTAGAATTCTCCCACGTGAACGATTTCTTGAACGTGTAGTTTAAAGCATCCTGTTTCGGTTTGCTATTTTCAATTTCCAGACAGGACTTGTCAGAAAGAGACTGAACTGAAGGCTTAGAGACGCTTAGTGATTTTACGTAGCACCAGGACATTGGCGAAAAGACTTGTGATCGGGACCATAAAGACTTCAGCTCTCTTCCCTTTGCTGGCCTTTTGGTGGTATATGGGGTGTAAGTGCCAGTGGACACTGGGGAATAGTCTTTATACAAGATTTCTATAAAAAATTGTTAATCAGATATTTTTCGGACCTGACTACGATACAGTGCACTCCAATTAAACGGTTTCCATGGATGTGAGAATCAGTTTCCAAAATAATAAATGTTATTCGTCAACGAGAGTTTATGTGGATTCAGTCGTTGTTTTAGTGTACTTCTATATACGGGCTTGTTCAAAATTTAAACATGCTACACTACTAGCCATTAAAATTGCTACACCAAGAAAAAATGCAGATGATAAACGGATATTCATTGGACAAATGTATTATACTAGAATTGACATGAAATTACATTTTCACGCAATTTGGGTGTATAGATCCTGAGAAATCTGGCCGTAATAACGGGCTTGATACGCCTGGACGATGAGTCAAACACAGCTTGGACGGCGTGTATAGGTACAGCTGCCCATGCAGCTTCAACACGATACCACAGTTCATCAAGAGTAGTGACTGTCATATTGTGACGATCCAGTTGCTCTGCCACCATTGACCAGACATTTTCAATTGGTGAGAGATCTGGAGAATGTGATGGCCAGAGCAGCAGTCGAACGTTTTCTCTATCCAAAAAGACCCGTACAGGACCTGTAACATGCGGTGCATTATCCTGCTGAAATGTAGGGTTTCGCAGGGATGGAATGAAGGGTAGAGCCATTGGTCGTAAACATCGGAAATGTAACGTCCACTGTTCAAAGTACCGTGAATGCGAACAAGAGGTGACCGAGAAGTGTAACCAATAGCACCCCATTCCATCACACCTGGTGATACGCTAGTATGGCGATGACGAATGGACGCTTCCAATGTGCGTTCACCGCAATGTCTCCAAACGTGGATGCAAGCATCGTAATGCTGTAAACAGAACCTGGAATCATCCGAAAAAATCACGTTTTGCCATTCGTGCACCCAGGTTCGTCGTTCAGTTCACCAGAGTAAGCGCTCCTGTCTGTGATGCAGCGACAATGTTAACCGCAGCCGTGGTCTCCGAGTTGATATTCATTGCTGCTGCAAACGTTATCGAACTGTTAGTGCAGATGGTTGTTGTCTTGAAAACTTCCCCATCTGTTGACTCAGGCATCGAGACGTGGCTGCACGATTCGTTAGAGCCATGAGGATAAGATGCCGGTCATCTCGACTGCTACTGATACGAGGCCGTTGGGATCCAGGACTGCATTCCGTATTACCCTCCTGAACACACCGATTCCATATTGTGCTAACAGTAATTGGATCTCGACCAACGCGAGCAGCAATGTCGCGATACGATAAACCGCAATCGCGATAGGCTACAGTCCGACCCTTATCAAAGTCGGAAACGTGTTGGTACGCATTTCTCCTCCGTACCTGAGGCATCACAACGTTTCACCAGGCAACACCGGTCAACTGTTGTTTGTGTACGAGAAATCGGTTGGGAGATTTCCTCATGTGAGCCCGTTGTAGGTGTCACCACCGGCGCCAACCTTGTGTGAATGCTCTGAATATCTAATCATTTCCATATCACAGCATCTTCTTCCTGTCGATTAAATTTCGCGTCTGTAGCATGTCATCTTTGTGGTGTAGCAATTTTAATGTCCAGTAGTGTACATCAGCAAATTGTGTTCCAGCCTCTGAGAATCGGCGATAGTGACGTTGGATATGGTCCAGGTCGTGTGTGGAAGTTAAAACTTATTAGGAGGTGCCGCTGACGTGCCTGAAGTGTTGCAAAGGCAGTTGAGAGACTAATGACAAAGGACCCTGCGCAGGATACCTATAGACAAGCAGAAACGACAAAAACATGCCGACTTATGATCTGTCTGTAGGCGTCGCCCAGCCTCGGGTCTTGAAACCCCTACTCCGGATCGACGCCGAGAACGATGATAAATTCTTCTTTTCTTATTCCTCAGAATAAAAGTTCTTGCCGTGTGTTACACTACGGCTAGAAGCATTGTAGTCGAAGTGGACTCCTTGGAATCCAGAGACTGACTGAGGGCTGCCGAAAATCGTTGCATCGGCCCACAGCGCAGGCGGTTACACTGCGAGTGTGGCGGGCTGCTAGCCCGTGGATTGGGTAGGCGCATCCCATCGCCTGCCCTGCTACGGATGAGGCTGCAACTGCGGTATGCGTGTCTCACACCCCGTCCTGAGACTACTCGGTCCCTCGCAGGTCGCTGCCCTTGTTGTCCCATACATGGATCACGATGTCAGACGCTGATTCCGGTCTGCCAGTTTGGCAGGCCGTCTGATCCGAACGATGAAGTCGTTATAGGTCAGTCGGTGCACTTAACTGACACGGTGTTCGTTTTGGCAAATTCAGTAATGGCTGCTGAGCCTTAGTCACCTGTGGCGAAGTCTCGATGGTAATGAAATCAGGCAGCAAGAGTATGACCAGTACTGGAACAATCTCACACAGGATAATCATTGAATCGAAAGTAAAGGATTTGAATGTCATCGATTTTACTAATCGATTGACTACAGGCTACCGTGGTGGAGCGATAACAGCATTATGGAGCGGCTATGCAGTAGACGTCATTTGTGATTTCCCAATTGGTCTCGCTGATCTCGAGTCGTGAGCGATCTTTGGTTTTACTGTATTGGATCAATCAATTTGTTTCACTATTATTACTCCTTCCTCAAACCCCTAATACGTGTTGTTGGGTCCTAACTACCACTTCTTACATACTGATACAAGAGTAACAGTGCTTAGTTAGTCCGCACTTATCTTACACTATACGCTGAGCTCACTCAGACTCATACACGGAAGTGTTGATGACGGACTCTTGGTGACCGACTAAATGTGCAGAAATATGTAAGCCTAGCCGATAGCTCGTTTTAATACTTTCTTGCGCTTGAGCAACGCTGTGCTGCAGGGCATTCTCTCTCTTAATGATTTACTCTCATGGTACGGAAACAGAGGTATGTGTGGAACTCAGAATGGCAGTTAATTGTTCCAGTCATCATAGTCCTCGTAGGATTCGACAACACGGTTGTGAAAAGGGTCAGATGAGTGACACCAGACATTGCCACCATTTACGTGAGTGCATTATGACAACACATCAAGTCCCACCGGCTTCGTTACCATCAACTGTCTGACAGGGAATGCTTCCGTAGCCGCAATACACTCACGATGTGCACTTGGTAGACTTTTCCTCTTTCCTGTTCCCCTTGGTGAAGACAGCCCTCATAGGACGATGGTATGAGACTGTGAAACATCTCAAAGTAGCTTTGACGTTCTGTTTAAAAGAGATTCCAGAAATGGACTTCGGGTGCCTTCCGACCGTGGAAAAGTCACTGGAAGAAGTATGTCCTATTTCGAAGAATTTTAATTGTTTCTACTATATCTTCAGTTCATTTCATATCTCATTTCGTTTTTGCAATAGAGGATAGCAAAACGAAAGTTGAAGTTTTAAATCTCACAATTAAGAAATAATTCACGCAAGATGATTGTTCAAACATACCATCGTTTGACAGTCGTACAGGAGCCCAATTGGACATAGAAATTGGTACGAGTGGCGTAGAGATGCAACTGAAAGGGCTGTATAAAAAAATAAAACGCCGGTTCAACAGTGAAACCCAACTCGATTTTACAGAGGGAACTCTGTGGTTCTGGGTCCTTACTTAGTCTGCTTTTACCGCAAATCTCTCGCTCAGCAACATGTCTCAAGCAACTGTAATAAAGCGCAGGTGACTCGTATACATAAGAAAGGTAAGAGAATTGACCGCAATAATTACAGAATATGGAATATGCCGTGTGGCTAGGGCCTCCCGTCAGGTAGACCGTTCGCCTGGTGCAAGTGTTTCGAGTTGACGCCACCTCGGCGACTTTCATTTCCATGGGGATGAAATGATGATGATAAGAACGCACAACGCCCAAAATAAATTTTGCATAAATTCATTAAATAACAAGAAAACTTTATGGTATTCCCGAATCGCTTGTAATCAGTATTAACAACGCAGTTCCATCGGTGAGATGTGAACAGATGTTTTTATTTTCCAAAAAATGGATATAAGTGAAAATGGAAATTAACGGACTTTGATCATTTTAACAAAACGTTGATGCGTAGAGCTTTACTTTGATACTACGACACAGAAGACAATCTGACAGCTAGAAAATACAGACTGATCTCCGAGAAAAACTGAAAGATTGCTGCTTAACGACCACCGTTAATCGTTTTCTGTGCTCAGTGATTTTTTATTCATAAATTTTAATGGGAAGCAAGGACATTCCATCACCAAGACCGAAACTTGCTTTAAAATACACTTCGTGAGTGCTAAGAATAACAGTTTTGTAGCATACTAGCATTCTTCGATAAGGCCTGTGGTTTCTCAAAACTACGTGGAAAATTAAACTTTGCTCGACTAAAAATACGAAAATACTGATATGAATTACTTTTGTACGGAGTATATCGGCGATTTGATTGATAGCTGCACTGACGAAGATCAGTAAGAACAGCAAATGAAAAAAATCGGAAGCTTTGGAATATTGTCTGTTGAATTAAGGCGAGCAGCTGGAACTAAAATCATGGCAGCGGTATGTAAGTACTCGCACACTGTTGCGCACGGAGTGTCTCGAAAATAAATGTCGTTAATACGTGACAAGACACTATAATGATGTCTCAGATACACTCCTGGAAATGGAAAAAAGAACACATTGACACCGGTGTGTCAGACCCTCCATACCTGCTCCGGACACTGCGAGAGGGCTGTACAAGCAATGATCACACGCACGCCACAGCGGACACACCAGGAACCGCGGTGTTGGCCCTCGAATGGCGCTAGCTGCGCAGCATTTGTGCACCGCCGCCGTCAGTGTCAGCCAGTTTGCCATGGCATACGGAGCTCCATCGCAGTCTTTATCACTAGTAGCATGCCGCGACAGCGTGGACGTGAACCGTATGTGCAGTTGACGGACTTTGAGCGGGGGTGTATAGTGGGCATGCGGGAGGCCGGGTGGACGTACCGCCGAATTGCTCAACATGTGGGGCGAGAGGTCTCCACAGTACATCAATGTTGTCGCCAGTGGTCGGCGGAAGTTGCACGTGCCCGTCGAACTAGGACCGGACCGCAGCGACGCACGGATGCACACCAAGACCGTAAGATCCTACGCAGAGCCGTAGGGGACCGCATCGCCACTTCCCAGCAAATTAGGGACACTGTTGCTCCTGGGGTATCGGCGAGGACCATTCGCAACCGTCTCCATTAAGCTGGGCTACGGTCCCGCACACCGTTAGGCCGTCTTCCGCTCACGCCCCAACATCGTGCAGCCCGCCTGCAGTGTTGTCGCGACAGGCGTGAATGGAGGGACGACTGGAGACGTGTCGTCTTCAGCGATGAGAGTCGCTTATGCCTTGGTGCCAATGATGGTCGTATGCGTGTTTGGTGCCGTGCAGGTGAGCGCAACAATCAGGACTGCATACGACCGAGGCACACAGGGCCAACACCCGGAACTATGGTGTGGGGAGCGACCTCCTACACTGGCCGTACACCTCTGGTGATCGTCGACGGGACACTGAATAGTGCACGGTACATCAAAACCGTCATCAAACCCATCATTCTACCATTCCTAGACCGGCAAAGGAACTTGCTGTTCCAACAGGACAATGCACGCCCGCATGTATCCCCTGCCACCCAACGTGCTCTAGAAGGTGTAAGTCAACTATCCTGGCCAGCAAGATCTCCGGATCTGTCCCCCATTGAGCATGTTTGGGACTGGATGAAGCGTCGTCTCACGCGGTCTTCACGTCCAGCACGAACGCTGGACCAACTGAGGCGCCAGGTGGAAATGGCATGGCAAGCCGTTCCACAGGACTACATCCAGCATCTCTACGATCGTCTCCATGGGAGAATAGCAGCCTGCATTGCTGCGAAAGGTGGATATACACTGTACTAGTGCCAACATTGTGCATGCTCTGTTGCCTGCGTCTATGTGCCTGTGGTTCTGTCAGTGTGATCATGTGATGTATCTGACCCCAGGAATGTGTCAATAAAGTTTCCCCTTCCTGGGACAATGAATTCACGGTGTTCTTATTTCAATTTCCAGGAGTGTATTACTAAAATTAATTTCATATTTTTCTTACACTTTTATTGCTGAGAATTCCTGCAACGTGCAACGAAACGCTAGCTCAAGAGCAATGACATTTTTTTTTTTACACAGGCGGCAGTTTAACACTATTTAGGGTATTTTATTTTTCATCCTGGAATACGTTTATGCTTTCACGATAAAGAATTTAGCATATGCATCTACAAAAATTCACGATTTTCATATACTATGTTATGTAAGTAGTTCAGTTTTTATCTACCGACGGAAGTGAAAGAAAACTCTTTTCTTCAAAATTTTTTTCCTTCTAAAATTTTTTTCGCTGTGTCTGCAAAGAATGTTCGTTTGATAAGTGCTCCATCTTTATTCTACACTAATATTGAGATGTCTGACATCTTTTTCGTAATTTTTACTGAGATCCGAAACTATCAGTAACTGGCGTTGCTGTAGGACGGCGAGATGATCTATACGTGTCTATTTTTGTGACGGTCACTGTAATAGTGGTGCAAGGTGCCCTCCATCACGCACCATCACGCAAAGATGCAGAATGGCGACTCATTACCTGCTACACAGAGTGTGGTTGCTGTTAATAATGGTGCTTATCATAAAGTAAGCAGATGCTGACAGGTGTGAAAATTAACGAACTATCGGTTTAATAAGTCACGGCTGCAAAATACTAATTCTTCACAGACGAATGGAAAAACTGGTAGAAGCCGACCTAGGGGAAGTTCATTTCGTATCCCGTAGAAATGTTGGAACACGTGAGGCAATACTGACCGTACGACTCATTTTAGAAAGATTGATTAAGCAAAGGTAGAGCTGCATTTGTAGAACTGAAGAAGGCTATAGACCATGTTGACTGGATTACTCTCTTTCAAATTCTAAAGGTGACAGGGGTAAAATATAGGGAGCGAAAGACTATTTACAATTTGAACAGAAACCAGATGGCCGTTAAAACAGTCGAGGGGCACGAAAACGAAACAGTGGTTAAGAAGGGAGTGAGACAGGGTTGTAGCTTATCTAGGATGTTATTCGATTTGTAGGCTGAGCAAACAATAAAGGAAACAACATTTGGTGTAGGAATTAAAATCCATGGAGTAAAGAATAAAAACTTTTAGGTCCGCCGAAGACATTGTAATTCTGTCAGAGACAGCAATGGACCTGGGAGAGCAGATGAACGGAGTGGACAGTCTTGAAAGGAAGATAAAAAAAATCAAAACGAGGGTAATGGAATGTAGTCGAATTAAATCAGGTGATGCAGAGGGAATCAGATTTCAACATGAGGCACTTAAAGTAATAACTTAGTTTTGCTACTTGGGAAGCTAAATAATTAGCGATCGTCGAAGTAGGGAGGATATTAAATGTAGACTGGCTATAGCAAGAAAAGCGTTTGTGAAGAAGAAAAATTTCTTAACATCGAATATAGATTTATGTGCCAGGAAGTCTTTTCTGAAAGTAGTTGAATGGAATGTAGCGATGCATGGAAATGAAACATGGACGATAATAGCTTAGACAAGGAGAATAGAACGTTTCTAAATGTGGTGCTAAAGAAGAATCCTGAAGTTTAGATGGGTAGATAAAGTAACTAATGAAGAGGTACAGACCAGAGTTGGGGGAAGAGGAATTTTTGACACAAATTGACTGGAAGATGGGATCGCTTGTTAGGACACGCTCTGAGGCATCGAGGGATCACCTATTTAATACTGGAGTGAAGTGTGGAAGGTAAAAATCGTAGAGAGAGTGTAAGAGATGATTACAATAAGCAGATTCAGGATCATGTAGATTGCTGTAGTTATTCGCAAATGAAGAGGCTTGCACGGAATAGAGTAGCATGGACAGCTGCATCAAAGCTGCGCGGGATTAGCCGAGCGGTCTCGGCGCTGCAGTCATGGACTGTGCGGCTGGTCCCAGCGGGGGTTGGAGTCCTCCCTCGGGCATGTGTGTGTGTGTTTGTCCTTAGGATAATGTAGGTTAAGTAGTGTGTAAGATTAGGGACTGATGACTCAGCAGTTAAGTCCCATAAGATTTCACACACATTTGAACATTTTGCTGCCGGCCAGAGTACCCGTGCGGTCCTGGGCACTACAGTCTGGAACGGAGCGACCGCTACGGTCGCAGTTTAGAATCCTGGCTCGGGCATGGATGTGTGTGATGTCCTTAGGTTAGTTAGGTTTAATTAGTTCTAAGTTCTAGTCGACTGATGACCTCAGAAGTTAAGTCGCATAGTAATCAGAGCAAGCCAATATTTTGCTGCATCAAACCAGTCTCTCTACTGAAGACCACAACAACAACACATTAAGGTGCATGGAATATTTTCCAGGCCGGCTGTACTTGGCTCAACCTGTGTAGGCCTTCCAATAATATGGTGGAACAGTGTGTTCAAATGTTCAAATGTGTGTGTGTGAATTCCTATAGGAGCAAACTGCTGAGGTCATCAGTCACTAGGCTTACACACTATTTAAACTAACTTAAAATAACCGTAAGGTAAGGACAACACACCCATGACCGAGTGCGGACTCGAACCTCCGGCGGAAGGGTCCGCGTAATCCGTGACATGGCGTGTCAAACCATGCGGTCAATGCAGGCGGCGGAACACTCTGAAACGACAGTAAAGTTATGTCTTTGTGGCAAAGACTTTTTAGAGAAGTTTCGGGAATTTTAAGAGGTTAATTTTATTTTGTACAAAAGGAGACGCAGAGGAGAGGGTAGACACACAGGAGAAATACTTCCAAGTTTCCAACAGTAAACCTAAGAGGTGTCAAGCGCCTGACATCTTCACGGCGGAATCGCAATGTCACACTAGCCATCGACTATGCGAGAGCTGGGCGCGCTTGCTGGGCAAGTGCGACCTGTCACGTCTGAATCGCGGTGTCCCACCCACTGTCGACGATGCGAGATCTGGCTGCACTTGTGGGAGGTGTGACCCGCCAGCCGTCGCTCAGGGTGGGCGCCGCTGCTCCTGCAGCTGCTGACAGCAGAGCCATCTGTCGCGACGTCAGCCCCGGGCGTCAGCGCCAGCCGCCACAATGGCCGCTAATGAGCCTCTGGCACTGGCCCTCCCTCTCCTCCCACCCCAAATCCCTCCCACCCACAAATGGGCGCCACTCGTCCTGAGTGAGTGGTGCTGAGGCCTCGCCAAAAAAGGGCGCGCGCGCTCCGCCACTCCGCCTGCAGATGTCTCTGCAGTGTCGGCCAAACGGCTCCACGCTGGGCGCTTACTGCGAATAAAGACAGCCCACGCGATTTTGTTTCGCTCGCTGCTGTTAAGACTAACGACGGGCGAGCAAGCTCTTTTACAGCGTAATGCTGGGGTCCGCGGCCACGCTGTTTTCACAGCTGCGTTGCTGCACCGTTACATCAGCTTTAACACTCCGTAACACCTTCGCTATACGGAGCGTGCGAAATGCAAGTGCTGCATTCTACCGCAGTGGTTCTCCAACTTCTCGAAAACGGGGACCCTAATTCGGAAAGTGATGTGATGACCCATTACCAATTCTACCTGAAATTTCATACGATATGAAAAAGAAGTGCACTGAAATAATTACCAGTGACAATAAAATGATCAAGAAAAGTAATGCCACAAGTAATTTATTTTAAACATACGTATGGGTACGGAATTTAAATTGAAAATACAGTAACTTACAGTAATAAAGGAACAGTACAGTAATACTCTAATGCAGAAAATACAGTAATACGTTCCGTAACTGAAAATCATTTTCTTTCTTTTTATTTTTTTTATTTCTTTCTAGAAGTCCATTCGGCACAATGTTCTGAAACGGAGAACATTAATGTGAGAGATGAAATTCTTCGTGTTTTTCCATAATTCCACTGAAGTATGGAATAAGTTTTGTCACCATCAGTCGTAGGCCCAATTCCACATTAAGACATCACTTTAAGGTTTTAACGCTGCGGATAGCGGAACTGGTGTGCTCACGTAAGTAAGGGGTAGGGAAAGGCCTCAAATGACTGAAAATCATTTTCTTTCTTTTTATTTTTTTTATTTCTTTCTAGAAGTCCATTCGGCACAATGTTCTGAAACGGAGAACATTAATGTGAGAGATGAAATTCTTCGTGTTTTTCCATAATTCCACTGAAGTATGGAATAAGTTTTGTCACCATCAGTCGTAGGCCCAATTCCACATTAAGACATCACTTTAAGGTTTTAACGCTGCGGATAGCGGAACTGGTGTGCTCACGTAAGTAAGGGGTAAGGAAAGGCCTCAAATGTTGCTGTGCCTTTCTAGGAACGTCTTCACGTTCACAGCACACCCGTAACCAAAGACTGCGAAGTTCATTTATTTTGGAAACATTTTTCCGTCAGGTATCGCAGTATACGTCCAAAATCTTTTCTGATTCTGTGTCACAGACCTTCACACTTTCTATTTCACGGATTTCTACGTTAGTGAAAGTATTTTCAATCCTACAGTTACCAGAGTGTGGGGCGGGGAAATATTCTTGAAAGCTTGAATCCCTCTACAAGTGTTTTGTGCAATTTAGCATAGAGTTTTCCGTCTAAAAAATCGATAAACTCCTTCAGCACTGGATATTATGAATAGTTATTGTTCGATATTCGTAATTGCGCACAGCTGCAGTTTCCTGATTGTAGCTCCAACTTTCGTCTCAACCTGGAAAATATTAACATTTCTTCCTCGCAGGATTAACTTTAATTCGTTTATAAAGGAGAAAAGATTCACCAAATAGGCCACATTGCTCAACCAATCAAAATCACACCTGTTTTTGCTTGAAAAAGAAAGTTGGTTGTCGAAAAGAAACAAGAGCACATCATCACGCCGCTCGAAGAAACGACATAGAACTTCAATTACTGACATCCAATACACTTCAGTATGTTACTCAACAATTCGTAGGAAGTATTGTGCCCTGCTGCTTCTATAGCCGTTCATAGTTGCGAATGGGTTGCCTGTGCAGAATTATGTGCACGAAATGACCTCTCGATACTGTCCCATAGAGGTTCGATGGGCTTCATGTCGAGAGAACTGGGTAGCTAAATCATTCGCTTGAATTGTCCAGAACGTTTCTCAAGCCAGAAGCGAATAATTGTGGCCCGGTGACCAGGTGCACTGTCATTCATGAAAATTTCATCATTTTTTTGGGAATATTAAGTCCATGAATAGCCGCAAAAGTTCTCCATGTAGCCGTAAATAACCCTTTCCTGGCAATAACTGGTTCAATGGGACCAGAGGACCCACTACATTTCATGTAAATACAGCCCTCATCATTATGAAGCAACTAGCAGCTTGCACAGTGCCTTATTGACAAAGTGGGTCCATGATTTCGGTTGGCTTGCGCCACAATCGAACCCTATCATCAACCTTTACCAACTAGGCGACCGTTCTCCAGTCTTAAAGGGTCCAGCCGATATGGTCTCGAACCCAGGAGAGACGCTGCAGGTAGTGTACTGTTAGCAAAGGCACTCGCGACGGTTGTCTACTACCATAGCCTATTAACGACAAATGTCGACGCACTGTCCTAGTGGTTACATTCTTGGCACGTCCCACATTGATTTCTGCCATTATTACATGGAGTGTTGCTTGTCTGTTAACGCTGAAAACTTTGCTGAAACACCGCTGCTATTGGTCTTTTAGTGAAGGCCGTCAGGCACTGCGTTGTCTGGGGTGGGAAGTAATGACTGAATTTTGGTATTGTCAGCACGCTATTAACATTGTGGATCTGTGAATACTGAATTCACTAACGATTTCCGAAATGCTTCTACCATATCGTGTATAAAGTTTGATAATTCCCGAGTTGTTGCCATGAACACCTTAGAAATCCTTTCATCTGACCCAACTTAGTAGAAATGACAGCTCCGCCAATTCATTGCCCTTTTGTTCAAACAAATTTCGGGCTTGCAGCCGGTCGTCGTTCAATACTTCCCACGATATTTCAACTGGGCACCTGCCAGTCATCTTCAGGTGAGCCGCTGTAGACTGGCGAAAACGTCCTCCGTTCCGCAATATATAGCATACTGTAACTATGCGTTGAAAACTTGATACTTGGACCACACTGCCCGCCTGCAGCGCCCTCGCTGGTGGAATAGCCGAGCTCAGTCGCCCTCTGCGTTGCTGTTGGCCACGGCCGTCAACGCACTCTGTCGTCTACGATTTGAGCAAATCGTGGAGATGATGGGGTTCCATGAACTATCCAGCTGGTAGCCGCTGTCACGGTTTAACAGATTTAGCTAAACATCTCGCTTCCTTACTGAGACGTTTCGTAGACAAGTTCTAAACATTCATGTTGGTGCCTGTTTGTTCTATATCGCGTCTCCATACCACTTTCGCGCATCGACGCTCTGAGCGTGTTTTTTAGGGAATTAACTACACTCCTGGAAATTGAAATACTAACACCGTGAATTCATTGTCCCAGGAAGGGGAAACGTTATTGACACATTCCTGGGGTCAGATACATCACATGATCACACTGACAGAACCACAGGCACATAGACACAGGCAACAGAGCATGCACAATGTTGGCACTAGTACAGTGTATATCCACCTTTCGCAGCAATGCAGGCTGCTATTCTCCCATGGAGACGATCGTAGAGATGCTTGATGTAGTCCTGTGGAACGGCTTGCCATGCCATTTCCACCTGGCGCCTCAATTGGACCAGCGTTTGTGCTGGACGTGCAGACCGCGTGAGACGACGCTTCATCCAGTCCCAAACATGCTCAATGGGGGACAGATACGGAGATCTTGCTGGCCAGGGTAGTTGACTTACACCTTCTAGAGCACGTTGAGTGGCACGGGATACACGCGGACTTGCATTGTCCTGTTGGAACAGCAAGTTCCCTTGCCGGTCTAGGAATGGTAGAACGATGGGTTCGATGACGGTTTGGATGTACCGTGCACTATTCAGTGTCCCCTCGACGATCACCAGAGGTGTACGGCCAGTGTAGGAGATCACTCCCCACACCATGATGCTGGGTGTTGGCTCTGTGTGCCTCGGTCGTATGCAGTCCTGAATGTGGCGCTCACCTGCACGGCGCCAAACACGCATACGACCATCATTGGCACCAAGGCAGAAGCGACTCTCATCGCTGAAGACGACACGTCTCCATTCGTCCCTCCATTCACGCTTGTCGCGACACCACTGCAGGCGGGCTGCACGATGTTGGGGCGTGAGCGGAAGACGGCCTAACGGTGTGCGGGACCGTAGCCCAGCTTCATGGAGACGGTTGCGAATGGTCCTCGCCGATACCCCAAGAGCAACAGTGTCCCGAATTTGCTGGGAAGTGGCGGTCCGGTCCCCTACGGCACTGCGTAGGATCCTACGGTCTTGGCGTGCATCCGTGCGTCGCTGTGGTCCGGTGCCAGGTCGACGGGCACGTGCACCTTCCGCCGACCACTGGCGACAACATCGATGTACTGTGGAGACCTCACGCCCCACGTGTTGAGCAATTCGGCGGTAAGTCCACCCGGCCTCTCGCATGCCCACTATACGCCCTCGCTCAAAGTCCGTCAACTGCACATACGGTTCACGTCCACGCTGTCGCGGCATGCTGCCAGTGTTAAAGACTGCGATGGAGCTCCGTATGCCACGGCAAACTGGCTGACACTGAAGGCGGCGGTGCACAAATGCTGCGCAGCTAGCGCCATTCGACGGCCAACACCGCGGTTCCTGGTGTGTCCGCTATGCCGTGCATGTGATCATTGCTTGTACAGCCCTCGCTCAGTGTCCGGAGCAAGTATGATGGGTCTGACACACCGGGGTCAATGTGTTCTTTTTTCCATTTCCAGGAGTGTAGTTTGAACCTGGGACCTGTTGCTGGTAAAGAGACGTCAGACCACACATGACATGTAGAATTCAGAAGATTTCAGTGAGACTAGCGATGATATAACCAAATACTAAATGATCTCAGCGTTAGCTCCACTGCACTCCCTTTAAAAGAATCTTAATACTAACTAAATTTAGTGGAAAGGGTTCAAGGCTTTCCTATTTTTAGTTAGCTGGTAAATTAATGTCGAAAAAGCAGTAAAGTTTACCATTGGAAATTTTATTCTACTCACAAATCATTGTTTATAAATTGCACTATTGATAAAAGGAAGTGTTTTAATACAGGATGGTAAAAACCAACGTCGTCCAACAGAAATGTGAACGAATATTCCCCGAACGGGTTTCCAAGTTCTACAATGGATCGAAGGATGACCTATGCCATATCACATCTATAATCTAGGTTTAATTTAAGTTTCACAAAAGAGAAAACTATCAAAATGGTCTACAGTGACCCTCAGTTATCTTTAATAACTTATCTAACTTTTCGTAAATTACAGTGGCTGATGTGGCTTCTCAATAACTATATAAAAGAAAAATCATCGCGTTTCAGATCTGTTTTTCAAGTGGCAAATGTGAACACCATGAGTTTTAATTAAAGATCGACACTAGTATTACGCAAAAAGGGGGTGTAACAGATGAGTCTTCAGCAGTTCTGAGTGAAGCCTTATGCGCTCAAAAATGCGGCATCGCGTGCGTTCATTACCTTGTCGGTGTTTAGGCAGCGTTAGGGCGACAGCGGCCGGCGCACCAGCCATCCAGCTCGCCGTCTCGGAACTAACTCTCCTAACTTCTCCTTACTACAATTTACCGAAGTTGGTTTAAAAAAACTATCTGGCTGTGTTTTCATCTGACCAGTCAGGGTCTCAATGTTAACCTTAAGCTCTGCCTATAAAAATTCTGTCTATCCAATGAGAAACGTTATACATTTCGTGGTGGGGCATTGTTTTTAAAGTTTGCAACGTAACACAGACGCTAAAAAGTCTCACGCTAAAAACCTGCAGCTGGTGTGGTCCTTTTAGCGTTATCGTAAGATCTATAACGTTCTTCTGGAGGGCTCTATCATTTAACATGGGCTGGGGGTGGTCCTTGACTTACCTGAGACGCGAAAAAGTCTCACGATAAAACTTACAGGTGGTAGTGGCCCTTTCTGAGTTATCTTAAGATCTATACTGTTTTTCTGGAGGGCTCTAGCTTTTAACATGGGCTGGGGGTGGTCCTTGACGTAACAGAGATGCGAAAAAGTCTCACGCTAAAACGTGCAGATGGTAGTCTTAGAGGTAGGCTGCCGACGTGGGTGTCCAGTCCGTCCCTTATCGTACAGCCTTCTAGCTTTACACGGTTCTGCTCTCGGCTTCTGTCCTCGTTTCTCCCCTCGGAACTGCGTCTGCCTCACCGTGGGAAGGTACGGCATGCATTTAGGCATTCTTGTGTTAGTCTGTGGTATTCCATTTGCTCACTCGTTACTGGTATTACTTTGGTTAATTAAATGTCACGATTTATTTGGAGCTATGGGACATACCACTGGATTTGCTTATCATGTCAGGGTTTTCATGTAAGGTGTTGGATTTGCCTGACACCTTACAAAGTGCTCATATCACATACGAAACTCAGCTGATTTTATCAATAGACTGGGGGCTCTTCGTCTTAGCAGTGTAGATCGTCTAGTAAGTTTTGATGTGGTCACACTTTTAACAAAAGATCCTCTTTCAGATTCTTTGACACTGATTGGTAACATGTTTGCTGCTTTGTTCAGGCACGCTCTTTCCTCAACTTATTTTATGTTTAATAAAGAATATTTTGAGCAGGTGTCGCCATGGGTAGTCCCCTGTCTCCTTTGGTGGCCAACCTTTTTATGCAGGATTTTGAAGATAGAGCGCTTGAATCAACTGCCCTGAAGCCAACAGTTTTTTGGCGGTATGTGGATGACACTTTCATTGTGTGGCCTCATGGAGAAGATAAATAGATGTAGTTTCTACATCACCTCAGCTCCATTCATAGCACCATCCTGTTCACCATGGAAATAGAGAAAGATGGTTGTTTGCCTTTCTTGGATGTCCTGGTTCCAAGGAAGAATGATGGTTCTCTAGGGCATTCAGTTTACTGGAAACCCACTCATACTGATTTGTATCTGCAAGCATCGAGTTGCCATCACCCATCGCAAACCATGAGTTCGCTTAAAACACTTGTTCATAGAGCTCATAATGTCTCACATCTACAATGTTTACCTCAAGAACTCGCCCATCTAAAGACAGTATTCAGCGAAGATGGGTATTCCATCCGGCAGATTAACATGGCACTAACAGTTAAAACTAAGAAGCAGGAAGTAAATAAAGAGGATAACATGCCGGAACTATCTTTAGCTTTTCTTCATTTCGTTGGCAACACTTCGTTTAAAACAGCAAGAGTCCACTGAAAATTTAAGGTAAAAGTGGTTTTCCGCCCACCACCGATGATTGCGGACCTTGTGGGATCAGTTAAGGACAATCTGTTACTACGAAGGGCCGAAATTCACAAGATACCGTGCCAATGTGGTATGACCTACATAGGTCAAACCACACGCCCCGTGAAAGAACGCTGCATTGAAAATCAACGTTACACCCGCCTTTTGCAGCCAAGCAAGTCTGCTATTACTGGACATTGTATTTCTACTGGACATTCAATGGAGTATGAGAAAACAGTGATTTTGTCCACAGCAACATCTTTCTGGGACTCCATTACTAAAGAATCCGTAGAAATGCGACTGGCGGAAAATCTGTTAAACCTTACAGCGGCTACCAGCTGCACAGTGCATAGAACCCCATCATCTCCACGATTTGCTCAAATCAAAGACGACAGAGTGCGCTGACGGCCGTGGCAAACAGCAACGCAGAGGGCGACTGAGTTCGGCTATTCCACCAGCGAGGGCACTGCAGGCGGGCAGTGTGGTCAAGTATCAAGTTTTAGACACATGCGCAGAATAGTTACAGTATGCTGTATATTGCTGAACGGAGGACGTTTTCGCTCTCTCCATCTCCACACCCTCCATCTCCTTCATCAGGGCAATTTCCAACGCCTCCACCTCCCAGATGATGAACTTCGCAGTGAGATCTACCCTTTCTTTCAACTATAACCCGGCCTTGTTCCACCCCCCCCCCCCCTCCCCATCCCCAGGGCCCCCTTTTTCCTGTTCCCTCATTCTCCCAGAGCGGATTTTCCTCCTTCCCCCTTTCTCCCCTGAGACCCTGCACCCCATTCTTGCCTCTTTCCTTCCCACATCCCATCCCTCACTACCTGGCCCTCTTCAGCCTCCCCCCCCCCCACTCATGTACCCCATCTCTTCCCCTCCCTCCCTTCTTCCGGTCTCCCTCATCTCCTTGCGCCTGGCAGATCCTCTGTTTTGATCATTGTCAGTGTGCCACACAGTGTTGTGTGTAGTGCTGTTTCTCCTGTGTGTCAGGAGGTGTGATTTCAATTGTGTACTACCTTGAGTTTCGCCATCAGTGTTTGTTATGTGCTACGCCATCTGTCGATACCTTTTATACTCCAGTCATAGCGTGCCTTGTGTTCTTTTAATTGTCGCGGTGTGTGGCTTTTTGTGTGTGCTACTTTTAAACAGTTTTTTATCTCCATTTTACAGTCACCCTGTTTTTTGTCTATTAGATTCCACGATGATCCCCCTTTTTTATATCTATGTTCACCATATTCTCTACTTTGTTATTTTTAAATGTCTTCTATTGTTTGTTCTATGTCTTTCGGCTGAAGAGCAGCGCATATGCTGCTGCCAGCCCGCCCCGATGGGGAATTGAAATGCAATAAAGAAAAAAAAAACGTATTCGCCAGTCAGCGACGGCTCATCTGAAGATGACTGGCAGGTGCCCAGTTGAAATATCATGCGAAATTTTGAACGACGACCGCCTGCAAACCCGAAATTTGTTTGAACAGTCAATTTGCAGGGAAAAAATTTAAAATTCACATTGACCTTTTATACTTCGTGTACGCTGGACTACCGCCACCAGCATGCGTGAATATCGCTTTCCCATGACTTTCCTCACCTCATTTTACAATGTTCTCGTATTACAGAATAACAAAAAACATATTCACGAAACTTACTTTGATTTTGTCTTTGATTTCGAACATTTGCCGGACACTTGCTCCTCTGATATTGCCTCAACTTCTAAAACAAGAATATTGTTTTCAAGAAAGAACCTGAAATACGACGAGTACCTTTTCACATTTTTAGAGGCATCATAAATTATGCTTGTAGCATCGGACACAGATTCTGAAATGTGCACTGGAATACTGCTGTCCTCTCGGACTCTCATTTACAAAGTTTCCCACTAGTGCCACTGGAGCTCTCACAGTCACAAGTGCTACATACGCAAACTCGCTCTAGTCCGTCTGCCCTACGCCGAGAGTAGATCCCTGACAGTCAATGAAGGCTTGGAGAGACTGCTTCTCGAGTCTGCCGCGACCAGCTACGTAAAGCGATTCTGTTTACATTTCTGTGGCAACGTCTCTATGTTGCTGCTAGGGCTTTTAGTGTTACGGCATCCCTTTGCACTTCGTGCGCTTTAAGCTGTCAAGAGCGCTGCCAACTGCAAGGGATCTTCTACCGCCACACGGAGTAGACTCACTTGCATATTGGATTATCTGATAGCTGTTGTGACCTAGTTTTAGGGACTTAGGTACTGCTGCCAGCACCCTGGTAAAAATTCTACCACTAGTGCAGCTAAAAGATGAATTATAATACAAATTTCATGAAGAGTCAATGGCGAAATTTTTTAACAAAATATTTTTTTCCATTTTATCCTAGTTATCGATATTTCGACTGGTTATATGCTAGCCTCCGTCCCTTTCTATCTTGCACAAATCAGTACATGGTAACTTTGATACCACACCCAATATAATTTACATGTGTAGTCTACAAAATAGCTTACGCTGTGCGCTGGAGGATACTTATGACGCAAATACACTGAAGAGCCAAAGAAACTGGTACAGCTGCCTAATAACGTGTATGGCCCCCGAGAGCACACAAAAGTGTCTCAAAACGACGTGTCATGGACTCGACTAATGTCTGAAGTGGTGTTGGAGGGAACTGGCACCGTGAATCCTGCATGACTGTCCATAAATCCGTAAGAGTCGTGGTGGGGGAGTTCCCTTCTGAATAGCACGTTGCAAGGCATTCCAGATATGCTCAATAATGTTCATGAATGGGGAGTTTGGTGGCGGAAATGCTTAAACTCAGAAGAATGTTTCCTGAGCCACTCTGTAACAATGTTTGACGTGTGGGCTGTCCCACTGTTCTGCTGAAATTGGCCAAGTCCGTCGTCATGCACAATGGACATGGAAGGAGTAAGGTCATCAGCAGTGTGTCGACGAACGTGTCACCTGTCAGAGTCCTATCTACATTTATCAGGGGTCCCATATCACACCATCTGCAGACGCTCCCAACGATTACAGAACGTCCACCAACTTGAGCAGTCCCCTGCTGACATGCAAGGTCCAGGGATTCATGAAATTGTTTCAGTACCTGTAACTCCCCATCAAGTCGATGTAATTGGAAACGAGACTCGTCCGACCAGGCAACATGTTTCCAGACATCAATAACCCAGTGTTGGTGTTTACAGGCCGAGGAGAGGCGCATAGCTTCGTGTCATGTAGTCATTAGGGGTACACGAATGGGCCTTCGGCTCCGAATGCCCATATCGATGATGCTTCGTTGAATGGTTCGCACACTGACACTTCGTGATGGCACAGCACTGAAATCTGCAGCAATTTCCGGAAGGGTAGCACGTCTGCCACGTTGAACGATTGTCTTTAGTCATCGTTGGTTCCGTTCTTGCAGGTTTTCCGGCCGCAGCGATGTCCCAGATTTGATGTTTTACCGGATTACTGATACTCGCGGTACACTCGTGGAACGGCCGTACGGGGAAGTCCCCGCTTGATCTCTAACTCGGTCATGATGTGTCCCATCTCCCGTGCGCCGTCTATAACACCACGCCCAAACTCACTTAAATCTTGATAACCTGTCATTCTAGCAGCAGTAACCGATCTAACAACTGCATCAGACACTTCTCTTATATAGAGAAGCAGGGCCGTACTCTGCCTGATTACATATCTATGTATTTGAATACGTATGTCTATGCCAGTTTCTTTGGCACTTCAGTGTATATTTCCTCCTCTCCTTTTAAATTCACGAGTGGTGAGTAGTAACATTGGTTTTTGGTGAAGCTCAGTAAGCACTCCAGTCACTCTGATTTTCTCGCTGTGATCATTTAGTGTTTCATATGTGGCAGGGGTTGATATGTTTTCCGACACTTCTTGGAACGTACGCTTTCGAAATTTTAACATTAACACTCCCTGTGACGCTCAATGCCTCTTTTGTAGCGTTTGTCCCTATTGTTACCTGAGCATCGCACCGAGTCAATGATCCCATGACGGACTGTCCCTCTTAGGAATTTTAAGGTAGTTATTGTTTACACTGATTTATCGCCAACTGCGTAATCGAACAGCAGTGGCCCTGTTATACACACACTGCCATTCTATGTGAACGCTAACGATTTGCTCAACCCAGCCGAAGCGCACTCACTCGGTGCTGGACTGCCGCACACATTCCGGAGCGCTTCCCTGACTGCCCGCACGTCGATCTGTTACCTGTCTCTGACCGACTGTATCAGTGGGCGCATGGCCGCCCTCCAGCACGTAAACCAGATCAGCGGATAACAGGGTGTCGTTTGTAGATAGGTCTTTATGAAAGTATTTATTCATCTTTCCTCTATGCATCACCAGCTCGCATCTTCCTTAAGCTACGTTGATGTGATCTGCACTCTAATTAATGATTTGAGGTAGCTCTATGCCCTGGTATACACTGTATAAGCCAGTACATTTCAACATAAACACTGCAAAATACACTCCTGGAAATTGAAATAAGAACACCGTGAATTCATTGTCCCAGGAAGGGGAAACTTTATTGACATATTCCTGGGGTCAGATACATCACATGATCACACTGACAGAACCACATGCACATAGACACAGGCAACAGAGCATGCACAATGTCGGCACTAGTACAGTGTATATCCACCTTTCGTAGCAATGCAGGCTGCTATTCTCCCATGGAGACGATCGTAGAGATGCTGGATGTAGTCCTGTGGAACGGCTTGCCATGCTATTTCCACCTGGCGCCTCAGTTGGACCAACGTTCGCGCTGGACGTGCAGACCGCGTGAGACGACGCTTCATCCAGTCCCAAACATGCTCAATGGCGGACAGATTCGGAGATCTTGCTGGCCAGAGTAGTTGACTTACACCTTCTAGAGCACGTTGGGTGGCACGGGATCCATGCGGACGTGCATTGCCCTGTTGGAACAGCAAGTTCACTTGCCGGTCTAGGAATGGTAGAACGATGGGCTCGATGACGGTTTGGATGTACCGTGCACTATTCAGTGTCCCCTCGACGATCACCATAGGTGTACGGCCAGTGTAGGAGATCGCTCCCCACACCATGATGCCGGGTGTTGGCCCTGTGTGCGTCGGTCGTATGCAGTCCTGATTGTGGCGCTCACCTGCACGGCGCCAAACACGCATACGACCATCATTGGCACCAAGGCAGAAGCGACTCTCATCGCTGAAGACGACACGTCTCCATTTGTCCCACCATTCACGCCTGTCGCTACACCACTGGAGGCGGGCTGCACGATGTTGGGGCGTGAGCGGAAGACGGCCTAACGGTGTGCGGGACCGTAGCCCAGCTTCATGGAGACGGTTGCGAATGGTCCTCGCCCATACCCAAGGAGCAATACTGTCCCCTAATTTGCTGGGAAGTGGCGGTGCGGTCCCCTACGGCACTGCGTAGGATCCTACGGTCTTGGCGTGCATCCGTGCGTCGCTGCGGTCCGGTCCCAGGTCGACGGGCACGTGCACCTTCTGCCGACCACTGGCGCAACATCACTGTACTGTGGAGACCTCACGCCCCACGTGTTGAGCAATTCGGCGGTACGTCCACCCTGCCTCCCGCATGCCCTCGCTCAAAGTCCGTCAACTGCACATACGGTTCACGTCCACGCTGTCGCGGCATGCTACCAGTGTTAAAGACTGCGATGGAGCTCCGAATGCCACGGCAAACTGGCTGACACTGACGGCGGCGGTGCACAAATGCTGCGCAGCTAGCGCCATTCGACGGCCAACACCGCGGTTCCTGGTGTGTCCGCTGTGCCATGCGTGTGATCATTGCCTGTACAGCCCTCTCGCAGTGTCCGGAGCAAGTATGGTGGGTCTGACACACCGGTGTCAATGTGTTCTTTTTTTCCATTTCCAGGAGTGTAATTCCATTTGAATCTGCCATTAACATCTATTGTACATATGTCCCTTACCTCTGGCCAAAAGGGCAATGTCATCCACGAGTTTCCATTTGAGAATACGCTTCCCTATAATTTCTCTCGCTAAAATTTCCTTCATTTCATTCACTGCTTCTTACTTCAAGTTTAAAAACAGTGTTGACGAACTGCAACGCTTCCAAAAGTCCTCCTCTATGTGAAATTCTCTTTCTCGATCTTCCACTTCTATTTCTCACGTGCATTCCAAGTTTAGTTAGTCCGTATGAAACCGAATACTGGCATCAGTTATTTTTATTACTGCGAGTTAATTTAATATGTAAGAATTTACACCGAGCCTGCGCGGATGGCCGTGCAGTCTAACGCACGGCTTTCCGGGCGGGAAGGAGCGCCGGTCCCCGCCACGAATTCGCCCGGCGGATTTGTGTCGAGGTCCGGTGAGCCGGCAAGTCTGTCGATGGTTTTTAGGCGGTTTTCCATCTGTCTCGGAGAATGCCGGCTGGTGTCAGACCCACCATACTTGCTCCGGACACTGCGAGAGGGCTGTACAAGCAATGATCACACGCAAGGCACAACGGACACACCAGGAACCGCGGTGTTGGCCGTCGAATGGCGCTAGCATTTGTGCACCGCCGCCGTCAGTGTCAGCCAGTTTGCCGTGGCATACGGAGCTCCATCGCAGTCTTTAACACTGGTAGCATGCCGCGACAGCCTGGACGTGAACCGTATGTGCAGTTGACGGACTTGGAGCGAGGGCGTATAGTGGGCATGCGGGAGGCCGGGTGGACGTACCACCGAATTGTTCAACACGTGGGGCGTGAGGTCTCCACAGTACATCTATGTTGTCGCCAGTGATCGGCGGAAGGCGCACGTGCCCGTCGACCTGGGACCGGACCGCAGCGACGCACGGATGCACGCCAAGACCGTAGGATCCTACGCAGTACCGTAGGGTACCGCACCGCCAGTTCCCAGCAAATTAGGGACACTGTTGCTCTTGGGGTATCGGCGAGGACCATTCGCAACCTTGTCCATGAAGCTGGGCTACGGTCCCGCACACCGTTAGGCCGTCTTCCGCTCACGCCCCAACATCGTGCAGCCCGCCTCCAGTGGTGTCGCGACAGGCGTGAATGGAGGGACGAATGGAGACGTGTCGTCTTCAGCGATGAGAGTTGCTTCTGCCTTGGTGCCAATGATGGTCGTATGCGTGTTTGGCGCCGTGCAGGTGAGCGCCACAATCAGGACTGCATACGACCGACGCACACAGGGCCAACACCCGGCATCATGGTGTGGGGAGCGATCTCCTACACTGGCCGTACACCTCTGGTGATCGTCGAGGGGACACTGAATAGTGCACGGTACATCAAAACCGTCATCGAACCCATCGTTCTACCATTCCTAGACCAGCAAGGGAACTTGCTGTTCCAACAGGACAATGCACGTCCGCATGTATCTCGTGCCACCCAACGTGCTCTAGATGGTGTAAGTCAACTACCCTGGCCAGCAAGATCTCCGGATCTGTCCCCCATTGAGCATGTTTGGGACTGGATGAAGCGTCGTCTCACGCGGTCTGCACGTCCAGCACGAACGGTGGTCCAACTGAGGCACCAGGTGGAAATGGCATGGCAAGCCGTTCCACAGGACTACATCCGGCATCTCTACGATCGTCTCCATGGGAGAATAGCAGCCTGCATTGCTGCGAAGCTGGATATACACTGTGCTAGTGCCGACATTGTGCATGATCTGTTGCCTGTGTCTATGTGCCTGTGGTTCTGTCAGTGTGATCATGTGATGTATCCGACCCCAGGAATGTGTCAATAAAGTTTCCCCTTCCTGGGACAATGAATTCACGGTGTTCTTATTTCAGTTTCCAGGAGTGTAGTTTCATACTTAACTTTGATACATTAATGATGAACGTCGCTCTTGATGGTACATGATTCATAATATTATCTGTTAGTAACTGAATATGACGCCTTGCTAGGTCGTAGCAAATGACGGAGCTGAAAGCTATGCTAAACTGTCGTCTCTGCAAATGCGAGCGTGTCTAGACAGTGAACCATCGCTAGCAAAGTGGGCTTGTACAGCCGACGTTGCTAGCGATGGTTCACTGTCTCTCTAGACTAAATCTGCAGTGTGGCAGCGCTCGATCTGCAATCACTGACAGTGGCGACACGCGGGTTCTACGTATACTAACAGACCGTGGCCGATTTAAAGGCTACCACCTATGAAGTGTGGTGTCTGGCGGTGACAATACACCATGCCCACTGCAGTCGTAACTGACAATGTCGTTGGGTCAACACAGGATCACGTGTGGGTCGTACGATGTGGAGCTCCGTGTTCAACAATGGCCTTTGAACGGTGTGCTCCGAAACACTGGTGGCTGCACCACCATTGTGCTGTGGCATCAGATCTGCCACAGATTGCTGCCTGTCCTCGATTACACAGTGGGGGATCTTCGGATCTCTGCGTTTTGTGATGAGACGTGGTTCTCCAATACCATACGGTCTGCGCGTTATTTCGTCGTCATTCAACCACGTGCTCACGATGGTAGTACGCGAACAGGTGACCATCTTCACTGCTTCAGAGAATCTCATTGCCAGCCTCAGCGGCATTCAACCTCTCGGTGGGCAGTGATCGTAATCTTTTGGCTGATCACTGTATTGCAACCTACATTTTTTGTACTTGTTATTAAAACTTATTCTACATTACATATACTGCTCATCCCTTGAAATTGGACCTGCATGTGTTACTTACCTCTACCCAGAAGGCAGTGTCATCCACATGTCTCACTCGATGAACATGACGAGGAAATGGTCCACGAGTGAATCTCATTTCCTACAATGAACACAAACTGAGAATTGGTAGTTATTAATCGACTAAGTGAACTGTAGGTCCAGCCATAGCGTGCTCTCTGTTATGTGGACTCGTTCTGGGTAAACCAAGATCCAGTTCAATGTAGTGGACCTTGTTATATCCCAGTGCAAGCACAGAATGTGACTTTCTGCCTTGTGGGCAGCCACAATGTCCTGTTGCTAACACTGTTCACTTTAATGAAGCTAAGTAGAAGGAGAAACATTCGGTAGTACTGACTGCAAATGTGACGGTATGTGCCAACAAAATGTTGTAGTTGAGAAAGTCAATAGTGTGGTAATTATGGAAGGAGGAAGGGAGCAACACTGAAAGACGTATGACTCAATTATCTACGACAAATAATGAGAAGTACAACGCCCGCAATAAATATTAAATTCTGACGTGGCCAAGTGTGTTATTATTCAGCAACAACTCTGAACAATTATGAATGTTACGAAACCTTTATCGGACACGGAGGACTACAGCACAAGCCTGCTGTAGCTGTTGCATTCATTCCGAAGTCTCATATGGCCCAGCACTCTTTCATTATTTATTCTGTGCTAGCCTCTTCGTCTCAGAATAACTACTGCAACACACATCAATATCAATCTGATTAAATGAAAAGTTTGGAAATTTGTGGTAAGGTCTTATGGGACCAAACTGCTGAGGTCATCGGTCCCTAAGTCTACAAACTACTCAATCTAACTTAAACTGACTTGCGCTATAAACAACACACACACACACACACACACACACACACCCATGCTCGAGGGAGGACTCGAACCTCCGACGGGGGCAGCCACACGGACCGTGAAAAGGCGCCCTAGACCGCGCGGCTACCCAGCGCGGCATCAATCTCATTACTGTATTTGTCTCTTGGTACCCGTGTGCAATACCTGATTATGTATTGTATCAACCACCTCTTGCTTTTACTTAAGTTATGCAATAAATTTGGTTTCTATCCATTTTCATTAATTATATCCTCGTAAGGCATGCGATCTACCCACATAGTCTTCAGCATTCTTCAGTAGTAACACGTTTCAGAAGCTTCTAATCTCATATTGTCTGAACTGCTTATTGACCACTTTTTGCTTTCATACAAAGCTACACTACAGACAAATGCCGTCAGAAACGACTTTCTAACAGTGGAGGGCGGGGAAATGCCGTGCACCTCAGTCGTTTTTTAACTATTTCTTATTTTTCGAATTGAACTGGGAAGCTGAACATCTTATTTATTCGAGAAAATCAATTACCTAAACGTTTATGGTTCGATATTTGGTACATTAAATCTATTTACATTTCTACATGTGTTTTACAAAAATGTTACATTGCACAGTATTACCTCAATGGGTGAGGCAACACCGTGCAGTGAAGGCCGTTATATAATACGACGCATAAAATGGCAAAGACCTCTGTAAAAAAAAACAGTAGAATAAATTCGAACTTTATAAGTTTTAAAGGAAAAAAAATTCGAAACTTATTGAAGTTTTAACACAGAGCAAAATATAAAAAATCCTTTTACTGATAAAATAGTATTGCAGCATAAAGGACCAAACTGTCTGTGTTCATATTTAGCGCCTATTTCAAAACCAGTAGTGAGAAACAAGTTTTTCAGCAGTTTCACATCCTCTACTCTCTGAATTAATCTATCCATTTCAAATCACGCATCTAAATCACAGCTAACTGTTTTTCCCAAACTCTCCACAGAGCGGGCAAGTGGAATCGTTGTCAGTATATGTTCCATTGTTTCTTGTAACAGGAGTTTCTCCGAAATGAGCAATGTCATCCATCTCACGGTCACTACAGAGTCATCAACTGATGAAAACTCATAAAAAACGTTGCGTCACTTCTGATATGCGATATTGCTGACGTCTTACCCCTGATTTGAACTTTCTGAACCTGCCTTTTCCCTTACACTTTAACTTTGATTTTCCTAAAGGTAATTCACCTTCTATGTTTCTTTTTTTGTTTCTTTCTTAATTTTGCATTTTCACTCTCTGCAGCTTTTCCTAAACTAACTTTGTTAGGATTCACAAGTGAAAATTGATCAATGCTGTTCTCTGACACCATTCTTCAGTGTAAGAGAGGCTGATGACGCAAAAATGTCTTCGAATTATAGCCCAACTACAGCCTGAACTTATAAGACTTTGTCTATGTATCGAGGGTGCCTGTCGCTGTCTTCTAAGGACGAGGGACAACCGTCTCATTATTTTCATAATTTTTAACGATGCCATCCTCCACAACTGGTGGTCTCTTCTTGTGGGTGCAAAAACATGAAGTCTTCGTCCCTCATTGTGGTAGGATCTAGAGCGAAAATTCCTGCTTTGCTGATGCCAGAGATACCCTTTATTTGGAATCTTCATGAAGGCTTTGCTAAATATAGGATATATGCCATAGAGTGTTATTTTCAGATGGTGGTTACACTTCATGAGACTGTCACATTCTTAATCAAATGAAGCCTTCGAGCTGCTGTAAAAGGCCACATCTGAAAGTTGTAGGCTGTGAGAGCAGAGAAGTCGTATGTTGCCAAGACTATTCCGTTGTCCTTGCGGAAGTTGCAGGCTTCTAGGGACACATGGCTAGTCTGATTGTCTAAAAGCCAAAAAAATGATATGGTTCTTAGATGCCTTGGTTAGGTTAGCAAAATGCTACACTCACATATTGTATTCGGTGCCCCCCCCCCCCCCTCTCCTCTCCGTAGGACCGAGGAAATATAAACGTGGGAGGCACATATGCCCCACCTGCACTCATTGCACAACACAATTTGTTATTCTTCCCACACTCCCAGCTTGTTGCTGTGCCTACTTGTTTAGCTCCTTTGGATTCTAAACTGTTCCCCGGTTTTTGAACTGTTGATAGCCCCATTTCATCAAAATTGTCAATTATACAGGTATCGAACTTAGCGATCTCTTTTGCAGTGGTGAGAGTCGAGAAAGAGCGTTTAACTTCACTTACGTTAAAAGCTGAGATCCGATTAACACTGGTAGCGTCAGGTTTCCAAATGCTGACTGACCCCTTTCTTGTAAGAAACCTAGTGAGCCATTTCTTTCCACCTATTTTGGATGATTTATTAAAATTATGCTGAATATTATTTGCCTAGGCACATTAATACACCAATCTTCTCAACTCCACTGAATATATTCCATAAAATTCCTTTGCTAACAAAAGCACATACATAGCTATGTCATCTTCTTGTTCATTAGGTATTCTTCCTAAACTTGCGTCAGAACTTTCTCCAGTTTTTAGACTATCTCTTAAAAGCAGAAAAAGGAGTTCCATACAGTTTTGCAGCTCCTCGCTGTGGCTTTCCATTGCCCATAACAAAGTGGAATGCACAATTCATTTAATGTTCCATCCACCTTTCATCCCTTTTCACTCCTTATGAGTCTTTTTCTCACCATCTGTGATAAAGAAAAAGTTTCTATGATGACACACACTTCCAAAAATAAAATTCACGAAAATTCTCCGTCTAAATAGCAAAACTCATCTGCTAATTTTTGTGTCTCGTTTCCCAACTCAATTCCCTCATTTTCGCCTGCTCATCGGGGACAATCTGAGAAACATCTTCTGTTTGTAGAACTACAAGAGGGTACGCTGTTACTCTCCCCTCCTCCACGTATCTCGTGCTCAAACACAACAGTTTAGCTACCCTGACATAGTCTTCTGTTCAACTTGCCGTGTAATACTTATGATTGATATACTATCAGCGACACATTTCTTGATCATTGCCTACAGAGAGTGCAGAGTGTAGCATGAGTAGTCTTCAGTTTCTACACTGACTGCTCAAGAACAGTGGCCGTAATGTTGGTTCACAGATTTACAATACAACACGGTCTACAAACCAGAAGAATTTTAAGGAAACTGAATCCGGTCAAAAATACTACGAAAACTGCCTCTATAGGCACTCGTTGTTCCTGATCATGCTACAGAATGTGGATCGCTAAGCTGCTCCATCTCAGCGAGTACTGTTTCTTGCGATACGTTGTCAGTAATTCGTTTTCTCGAATTCTAACCGCAGGTGGTTTGGTTGCGGGTGGTCGTAATGCTGAAGTTTCGTACTCGTATTTTAAGCCCAGGATTAATGCCCAGGCACTCTCCTTTGACTTCGCGGGAACAAACGTCTCTGGAAAGCTTCCAGAAATGTTATTTGCTGTTGTGTGCCAAACAGCCCCTGCACCCACATTTCTTTCTGTTCTTGTTCGCAGTGCCAGGCAGAAGGTCCTTCAACTAACTGGCTGCCACCCAATTCGAGACATCCCAGTTTCAAACTTCCTTGTATAAAACTCTCTCAACAGCTGTCTCAGATATGAAGATAAAGTAATCTTAAACTCAAAAATATTAACATTTCCAAATTCTCTCAAATGATTTTTTTATTTTTATTTATTTATTTATTTATTTATTTATTTATTTAGGTGGAGTAACAAGCTACTTAACTGTTTTTCTTAACGAAGTAGGAGAACTAGAAATTTTCGGAAATTTGTTACTAATAAGTATAGCACATTAATTCAACACTCTGTCAGTACTTCGAGTAACATTGGGATATTAAAAACTGAAATGCACAACACTGGTATTTCACAATAACATTTATGTCCTAGTTTGTTGTGAATCGACTTTCTGTTTTCTGGACCAGGCAGTTAGACCACAAAAAGTCAGAGAGAGCTTACTATTATGGTTTTTCCGAATATATGTAACCATTTTACGACTGCATAGTTACCTAAAAATGGAAGAATATTGATATAGGAAGTGTGTCCCAATGAAGAGTTACGAAACGTCGTAACAACCAGACAGGTCGAAATTTGCGTATACTGCTTCGGGCTAACAGTGAGACATCTGGGGACGCGAATGTAGCGTCGTCATCTCCGACTAAAAAATTCAAAACGCGGTGCTAAACAGGGAAGGTGTGGCCTACCGTCTTTTTTGACGTCGAATTCGTCGAGCCTAGAAGAACCGTTAACAGTGAATGCAAATCCCTCGAGAGAGACGGCCTGGACTGCTCACGGACGGGGTGATTCTGTTCCACGATAAGGCAGGTCCCAACGTTTCAAAGATCTCTCTACGTGTAACGGCCAAGTTCAAGCGTGAACAGCTTGAGGACCGACGCTACAAGCCCGGACATGCCACCGTGCGACCTCCAAGTGCTTGGTCCACTAAAATAAATCCTCAAAGAGAAGAACTTCAACACGGGCGGAGCTTAGGGAGACAGTGGATAAATGACTCCTGTTACAGCCAGAGGACTTCTGCAAACAGGGAATCCTTCAAGTCGTGAAACAGTGGTATAGTTGTGCTCAGGACTTTGGTAATTATTTTTACGTGAAGACTTCAGGTAGAATCTCTGGGCTTATTTCAATAGTGGTACAAGTCCATTACCTCCAATTCCCTGTCTATAATGATTCTGAAATGATCCAAACAAACAGAAAGGAAGGTTCATCTCTAGCAAGAAGCCATATGCTTGAATATTTCTCGTATCTCAGCTGCAGATTTTTCAGTGCTCATTTAACTTTAGGACTGTGTATCGCAAAATGAACAAAAATTGACTTGTACCACTATTCAAATAAGCCCTTCATATGAGAATTCACCTTCACCAGGTATTCTGGCCATATAAAAGAGTAACTTCGACACTAATTAATGTGTAAATGGCGCAACGTAGAGATTTTTTTCTTAACAACTATTTCTCAGCACAACATACCCTCTGCAACACACTTAAAAGCTTTTCAGATTTTTTCTGGCCTCATTGAACAGTAGTTAAGTGGTAGCATATCTCGCGAGGACAATCTTTGTACAGGATTAAGCTCTCGATGATGTTGTGTGGACTATGTATTTTGTCTCAAGTTGCCTGAGGATTGCCTAGAAATCCGAAAGCCGATTCACAACGAAAGGTAAAATAAATATTATTGTGGAGAGCAAATGCATTTGAACGCACGGCAATATCAATATTGGAGATATTAAGGTTCTGTTATATTAGCATTACTACTGTTTTTAACTGCGTCTTACTTCTGTTTCAGTCCCTTCAACGTTCTTGTTGAACACACTTATATAATAGGTAGAACACATTCACTTATCTCACAATACGTAACAGAGTTTACTTTCCTCAGATGAGGGATAAGTTAGAAGGACAAGAAAAATAATAATAATTATCTCTTGGTTTCACAATGTCTTACTTTTGTAAAAAAAATTAAAATAAAACATGACAAACGGCTTACATCTAAAACACGACAATTTCGTATAAATGTAGAAAAGCGCCAAAGATCTGGTACAGGCATGTGTATTCAAATACAGTGATATGTAAACAGGAAGAATACGGCGCCGCGGTCGGCAGCGCGTATGTATGACAAATGTCTGGCGTAGTTGTTAGTTCGGTTGTTGCTGCTTCCATGGCAGATTATCCAGATTTAAGCCAGTTTGATCGTGGTGTTACAGTTGCGCTTGAACGATGGGACACAGCATCTGCGATGTAGGAAGGAAGCGGGAGTTTTCCCGTACGACCATTTCACGAGTCTATCGGAAATATCAAGAATCCGGTAAAACATCGGATCTACCACATCGTAGCGGCCGAAAAAGATCCTGCAAAAACGGTACTAAGGACGACAGAAGACAATCGTTCAGCGTGACAGAATTGCGACCCTTACGCCAATTGCTGCAGGTTTCAATGCTCGGCCATCAACAACGGTCAGCGTGCGAGTCATTCAACAAAACATCGTCAATATGGGCTTTCGGTGCCGAAGGCACACTCGTGTACCCTTGATGTCTGCATGACACAACACCTTACGCCCTTCAACATCGACATTGGACTGTTGATAACACATGTTGCCTGGTCGGACGAGTCTCGTTTCAGATAGTATCGAGCGGATGGACGTGTACGGGTATGGATACGAACTCATAAATCCATGGACCTTGCATGTCAGCAGTGGACTGTTCAAGCTGGTGGAAGCTCAGTAATGGTGTGGGGCGTGTGCAGTTGCAATTTTATGGGACACTTGATACGTCTAGACACGCCACTGACAGGTGACACGTAAGCATCCAGTCTAAAAAATGGCTCTGAGCACTATGCGACTTAACATCTGTGGTCATCAGTCGCCTAGAACTTAGAACTAATTAAACCTAACTAACCTAAGGACATCACACACATCCATGCCCAAGGCAGTATTCGAACCTGAGACCGTAGCGGTCGTGCGGTTCCGGACTGAGCGCCTAGAACCGCGAGACCACGGCGGCCGGCGAAGAATCCAGTGTGATCACCTGCGTCCATTCATGTTCATTCCGCATTCCGATTGATGTGGACAATTCCATCAGGACACTGCGACACCTTGCACGTCCAGAATTCCTACAGCGTGGCTCCAGGATCACTCACCTGAGTTTAAACACTTCCGCTGGCCACCAAACTCCCGAGACACGAACATTATTGAGCATATCTGGGATATCTTGCAACGTGCTGTTCACAAGATATCTCCATTCCTCTCGTATTCTTACGGATACATGGAGAGCCCTGCAGGACTCATGGTGTCAATTCGCTATAGCACTATTTCAGACACAAGTCGCGTCCATGCCACGCAGTGTTGCGGCACTAAAGCGGAGTTATTGAACGCAGTTTTCCGTAATTCCTTCACCAGCGAAGACGAATGGAATATTCCAGAATTTGAAACACGAACATCTGCTAGCTTGAATTTCTTAGAAGTAGATACCTTAGGGGTTGCAAAGCAACTCAAATCGCTTGATAGAGGCAAGTCTTCAGGTCCAGATTGTATACCGATTAGGTTCCTTTCAGATTACGCTGATACTATAGCTCCCTACTTAGCACTCATATACAACCGCTCACTCACCGATAGATCTGTACCTGCAGATTGGAAAATTGCGCAGGTCGCACCAGTGTTCAAGAAGGGTAGTAGGAGTAATCCATTTCACTACAGACCTATATCATTGACGTCGGTTTGCAGTAGGGTTTTGGAGCATATACTGTATTAAAACATTATGAATCACCTCGAAGGGAACGATCTACTGACACGTAATCAGCATGGCTTCAGAAAACATCCCTCTTGTGCAACGCAGCTAGCTCTATATTCGCACAAAGTAATGGCCGCTATCGACAGGGGATCTCAAGTTGATTCCGTATTTCTAGATTTCCGGAAAGCTTTTGACACCGTTCCTCACAAGCGACTTCTAATCAAGCTGCGGAGCTATGGGGTATCGTCTCAGTTGTGCGACTGGATTCGTGATTTCCTGTCAGGAAGGTCGCAGTTCGTAGTAATAGACGGCAAATCATCGAGTAAAACTGAAGTGATATCAGGTGTTCCCCAGGGAAGCGTCCTGGGACCTCTATTGTTCCTGATCTATATAAATGACCTGGGTGACAATCTGAGCAGTTCTCTTAGACTGTTCGCAGATGATGCTGTAATTTACCGTCTAGTAAGGTCATCCGAAGACCAGTATCAGTTGCAAAGCGATTTAGAAAAGATTTCTGTATGGTGTGTCAGGTGGCAGTTGACGCTAAATAACGAAAAGTGTGAGATGATCCACATGAGTTCCAAAAGAAATCCGTTGGAATTCGATTACTCGATAAATAGTACAATTCTCAAGGCTGTCAATTCAACTAAGTACCTGGGTGTAAAAATTACAAACAACTTCAGTTGGAAGGACCACATAGATAATATTGTCGGGAAGGCGAGCCAAAGGTTGCGTTTCATTGGCAGGACACTTAGAAGATGCAACAAGTCCACTAAAGAGACAGCTTACACTACACTCGTTCGTCCTTTGTTGGAATATTGCTGCGCGGTGTGGGATCCTTACCAGGTGGGATTGTCGGAGGACATCGAAAGGGTGCAAAAAAGGGCAGCTCGTTTTGTATTATCACGTTATAGGGGAGAGAGTGTGGCAGATATGATACACGAGTTGGGATGGATGTCTTTACAGCATAGACGTTTTTCGTCGGGGCGAGATCTTTTTACGAAATTTCAGTCACCAACTTTCTCTTCCGAATGCGAAAATATTTTGTTGAGCCCAACCTACATAGGTAGGAATGATCATCAAAATAAAATAAGAGAAATCAGAGCTCGAACAGAAAGGTTTAGGTGTTCGTTTTTCCCGCTCGCTGTTCGGGAGTGGAATAGTAGAGAGACAGTATGATTGTGGTTCGATGAACCCTCTGCCAAGCACTTAAGTGTGAATTGCAGAGTAGTCATGTAGATGTGTGCTCGTTGTGGACCTATACGATATCTGGCAGGCGTACGAGTTTCTTTGGTCCAGAGAGAGAGAGAGAGAGAGAGAGAGAGAGAGAGAGAGAGAGAGAGAGAGAGAGAGAGAGAGAGAATGAGAGAGAGAGGAGAGAGGGGGGGGTGAGAGGAATTATTTGATGTGGGAGATAGGGAGGCTTGCAGAGTATACATCTAGCAGCATTGGGACCTACTGCTCGCTTCGCTAAAACAATATTCTACTAACAAAGAATTTATTGAAGTACCCATGAATACAATTCAATGGATTAGAAATGTGATAACGACGGACAAGTTTTCATCCTTTTGGTACGCCTAGGATGTTTTCTATTTCACAGAACTGCAGTCACTGATATTCCTATGCTATATAATACTTTTTTCTATTTCTGGGACGTCTTTGTAATTGATCATCTACAAGTGAAACTCTGGAGGAAGCCGCGGTACTTACTAACTGAAACCAAATGCACAGCTTTCCTATAAACCTTCACAATCTGCCAATGAATGTCCGTTTACGACCTGCTGTATACAACAAAGGATTTGTTGGTACAGATACCCTGTATTTTAATTTGTATATGTTGCATGCTATATGGCTACTTTCAAAATGTGTGTGAACGAAACGCTTCTAAGGTGAAATTTACAATTGACTAGTGTGATTATGAAAAATGCACGAACTAAACCGAACCAAGATTTCAATCACATCCAACCCATCGCCATCTCAGGCCGAGTGGTTTTTCCTTGTCGATGTAATGTACTCGTGTGGAAGTGAATTTGCTGACTAGACAAATAGGTGAAAGGTATTGTTAGAGAGTGTTCTAAAATTTTTATTGGAGACACATCGATGAAGATGCGGTAGTTTCAGAAAAAGTTCTAAAAAAATTGTGTGAAATCGTATGGGACTTAACTGCTAAGGGTATCAATCACGAAGCTTACACACCAGTTAACCTAAATCATCCTTAGGACAAACACACACACACATGCCCGAGGGAGGACTCGAGCTTCCCTAGGACCAGCCGCACAGAGTTCTAACACTATTGTGCGTTTTGAAGATGCTGGAAACCATCGACAGTTGAACTTGTGTTAATAATCGCCTTTCATTTGACCGCAATTGACATTGTCCTAGAAAGATTTGCGTATTTTAGGGGGAACAGGTGAAGTGTGTGGACTGTCAAATTGGAGTTTTGCATTCCTTAGCATTTTCTGGCAGATTTTCGTAATCACATTTATCGGTAATGGAATGTTAGGTTTCCTGCAGTACAGATTTATAATTCCGATTGAATGATTTTCGGTTTTGAAGCGCACGTTGACTTTAGGAAGCACAGTGTTATCCCAGTCTGTTAGGTATTTAGTGTGCTTATCTCTTATTGTTCTCTTCATGACGGTCCTATTTCACTAAAATACGATATTTATACGAACGGTCTACCGCTGAAGACGGAAATCTGTGGCTACTTCAGGAACTGCGTTATTCTCATTATTCTTCTCTGAGATAATATTAATCTTAGTTTTCGTTGAACGTTAAGAATGCGTTTTAGGAAGTAGCAAAGGAATCACTACATACGTCCTACATAAGCATGTTTCATCCCTGTGCCATCCGTATGGTTCTGACTAGAAAACACAACCACCAAAAAGCACCAAAAAAACCTTTCCCGAACACAAAATAACCTTCTCAGTCAAGGGTTATCTTAGTTTCGTCTCTGGCGTCACTCGTATGAGAAGAGGACTCGTAAGTGATTTAATATAGACAGTAATTTTCAAGATAATAAATCGGCGTCAATACATTTCGTCTCGATGAAGCTGATGTTGTGATGTGCTGGATGGAAAGTGAACGACGGAAGGTTGAGAAGTAAATTCAGTGTTAGCTTGTACGAAGAATCATTCTAACATTAACCTAAAGTAATTTTAGGATACATGGGAAGCCTACATCAGATCGGCCATATACAGATGTGAAATCGCCTCCTCCAGCAAACGAATAGTGCGCATAACCTGCGATAAGCGAGACTGAACGTGAAACCGACAGTTTAGTTAATATACGAGAGAGCGAAAAGAACTTGTTTCCAACTATTTACTTCAACGTCATTTCAGTCGTAAGGAACAGTCGTTATAAAATTATTTGACTTTATCCTACATTCATAAGATAATGATCGGTTTTGATTGTTCGGGCAGTCATCTTCAGGCTTGAAATAGGCGTAAAAAGTATTCTTTGTAAAGCATTTATATTTCCAATATTTCCTGCATAAAAGGAAAAGAAAGTGACAGAATAATTTATAAGATTTCTTTGGAGAAAATAGCTAGTCGCATGTAGTGCCAATACGTACTCTGTGATTAAAATGACAGTGATACCTACACCGACGGGAAGAAAAATCACAACACCGAAAACTAATTAGTGTAGAGTAATGAAATTTCTCGGTTACATTTGTATAGGTAACATATTTAAATGATTAACGTTGCAAGATCCCAGGGAAATGTCAGTGCGAGATAAGCTATTGCAAATGTGAAGTGTCGGTACATTAATGACGGGTGTAATAGATAGAATGTTGAATGCAAGCACTCAAATGTGCACGCATTATGCAGGTGCCGGATGTCATTTTTTGCGATGAAGTTCCAGGCTGGTTGCACTTGGTCGGTCAAGAGAGGGACAGTTAATACTAGTTCTGGATGACGCTGGAGTTGTCGTTCGATTATGCCCCCTAAGCGCTAGACTGTAGACAGATCTGGTAGTCCAGCAGGCCAAGGTAACTTACACTGTACAGCTGTAGAGCATGTTGGGTTACAACAGCGAATTGTGAGCGAGCGTTATCCAGTTGGAAAACATCGCAGGAATGCTGTTCATTAGTGTTAACACAACAGCAGAACAGATCGACGTTCAAATTTGCATTCAGGGTACGTGGCATAACCGCAGATGCGTTCGTGCTTTCTCAGCAGGTCACATCCCAGACCATAATTCCAGGTGTGGCCAGTGTGTCTAGCACACAGACGGGTTGGTTGCAGGAGCTTAACTTGCCTCTTTCTAATCAACATAAGGGAATCACAGCGCCGACGCAGTACCAGATTTCAACATAAAATACATCACACCTACACCCAACCCTCCAATGAACTCTCGCTGGACACCACTGAATTCGCAAAGGGTGGTGGCTTGTGGCCAGTAGAATGTGCATTTTACGTCGTCTGGCTCGAAGCTGTCCTTGAAGTAAGCGAATTGTAACAGGTCGTTGTGTGCCTGTGGTGTTAACAGCTGTTCAAATTGCTGCTGCAGATGCAGCACAATGCGCCAGAGTCGTAAGCCGAACACAATGGTCTTCCCTAGCGGTAGGGTCACGTGATCGTCCCGAGGCTGGCCTTTTTGTGACCGTAAATTCTCTTGAGGCAATACTGACCCTACGACTTATCTTAGAAACTAGATTAAGGTAGGGCAAACCTATGTTTCTAGCATTTGTAGACTTAGAGAAAGCTTTTGACAATGTTGACTGGAATACTCTCTTTCAAATTCTGAAGGTGGCAGGGCTAAAATACAGGGAGCGGAAGGCTATTTACAATCTGTACAGAAACCAGATGGCAGTTATAAGAGTCGAGGGACATGAAAGGGAAGCAGTGGTTGGGAAGGGAGTGAGACAGGTTTGTAGTCCCTCCCCTATGTTACTGAATCTGTATATTGAGCAAGAAGTGAAGGAAAGAAAAGAAAAATTCGGAGTAGGTATTAAAATCCATGTAGAAGAAATAAAAAATCTAGAGGTTCGCCTATGACATTGTAATTCAGTCAGAGACTGCAAAGGACTTGGAAGAGCAGTTGAACGGAATGGACAGTGTCTTGAAAGGAGGATATAAGATGAACATCAACAAAAGCAAAACGAGGATAATGGAATGTAGACGAATTAAGTCAGGTGATGCTGAGGGAATTAGGAAATAAGACACTTAAAGCAGTAAAGGAGTTTTCCTATGCGGGGAGCAAAATAACTGATGATTGTCGAAGTAGAGAGGATATAAAATGTATACTGCAATGGAAAGGAAAGCGTTTCTGAAGAAGAGAAATTTGTTAACATCGAGTACAGATTTAAGTGTCAGGAAGTCATTTCTGAAAGTATTTGTATGGAGTGTAGCCATGTATGGAAGTGAATCATGGACGATAAATAGTTTGGACAAGAAGTGAATAGAAGCTTTCGAAATGTGGTGCTACAGAAGAATGCTTAACATTAGATGGGTAGATCACGTAACTAATGAGGAGGTATTGATTAGTATTGGGGAGAAGAGAAGTTTGTGTCACAACTTGACCAGAAGAAGGGATCGGTTGGTAGGACATGTTCTGAAGCATCGAGGGATCACAAAGTTAGCATTGGAGGGCAGCGTGGAGGGTAAAAATCGTAGAGGGAGACCAAGAGATGACTACACTAAGCAGATTCAGAAGGATGTAGGTTGCAGTAGGTAATGGGAGATGAAGAAGCGTGCACAGGATTGAGTAGCATGGAGAGCTGCATCAAACCAATCTCAAGACTGAAGACCACAACAGCAACAACATATTCTCGTGACCACCGCTGCTAGCAGTCATTTACAGTAGCCATATTCTCGCCAAGTACTTATGCAGCATCGTGGAAGGTGTTGTGATATTTTTTTCCTTCATTGTGTTTAAAATAGACAGACAAATGAGTCTTCTAGTAGCACAACGGTATGCAAAGCTACACTACTCAATTTTTGAATAAAAACAGATTACACAGAAGCAGACTGTATGCACTTCTAGGGTAGCAAAATAAAATACGTGCATTACAACAAACATGAAACAGAACATGGAAGCTCTGCATACAGGAAGCAAGCGAAGACTGCTCGTTTCAATAATTTGAATGTCCCGCGGGTTTAGCCGAGCGGTCTGGGCGCTGCAGCGGATCCCGGCGGAGGTTTGAGTCCGCCCTCGGGCATGGGTGTATGTGTTTGCCATTAGGATAATTTAGGTTAAGTAGTGTATAAGCTTAGGGACTGACGACCTTAGAAGTTAAGTCTCGTAAGATTTCACACATATTTGATTTTAAAAAAAATCATTTAACATTTATGAGGAGCTGCTGCAGTGACTTGATATTTGAAAGTCTTGTGTGTAAACGTAGTGCAGTAATTTACAATAAGAAGAATGATCCTGACAGTCAGTGCCTCGAGTGAAGAAATCTACCTCAGATGGCTGTAATAAATTCATCGGTGTTATAATTTTCTCTTCCTGTGGTCTTATACCTGCATTCTATTTCTTAACTTAATTCATAATTGCTACCCTCAGTTAAACTTCCACCGTTTTTCTATTGTGTATTCTATTTAATTTTACTGTTGGACCCTGAAGCACATATTCTTTAGACCATATTTTAAATAGTAGCGTTATAGAAAACACAGTATGTTGTTGAGCTCATGTGGCAAGTGATTTCAATGGCATGTTCTGTTGGTTTCTAACCATTTCATTCAGAACATTTCGTAAGCCAGTAGGACTACCTTCAAACAATATTCTGTAAGACAGTTTAAAGTGAAGCTGATTGCCTGAGCAGTCGAAACCAGTAATCATTTTATGAATGTGTAACGATGAAAATTAAATTTTGTTCCCAAACTAAGGATTGGAAATTTGAAATTTGTTGCAAGGTCTTATGGGACCAAAGTGCTGACGTCATCGGTCCCTAAGATTACACACTAATTAAACTAACTTAGGCTAGGACAACATACACACCCATGCCCGAGAGAGGACTCTAACATCCGACGGGGACAGCCAAACGGACCGTGACACGGGGATTGCCTGCTCCACTAACTTGCCCCTGTCAAGTGTTACAAAATGAAAGTGAAAATGTGTGCTTCGGTGTCTGCTGCACTCTCTTGACGCTTCCAAAAGGAAGAAATTTCCAGCGTTCGCTGATCGCGCCGTTTTAGTTTACGGATATTTGCGCGACCTCGTTACATCCGTTACATATTTATATTTCAGAATAACATCAAAGCCTGCTGCGGCCGGTTAATTGTTTGTGGAACTTTCGGTCATGCCCAGCCCTACATCATGAATTATTAACCGCTGCCGGACACGGTAACACATGTTGCGTGATAGCCGCGTAACAGCAAAACAACCGGATAATGTATGTTCGCATTTATGAAAATTCCACTTACACTCCGCCTGACGCGCGTAATATACTTAGTTGGATTTACGCAGTTTACAGTGGACAAAGTAATACGCCATGAAAGCGAAAGCTGCTGTATAATTTTTATGAACTCGATTTGTAATCCCCCCTTACATCTATCGATATACTCTGCAAACGACTGTAGAAAGCATGTCGAAAATAACTCGCGTCAGTATCAGCGAGTTACAATAATATTCTACAGCTTTATTCAATGATAAAAGACTAACAGTGAATTAACCTTTGTAGGTTTAAGGTTCCACCCTGAACTTGAACAATTGTCATAGGACGGCCGCCCTGAACAAATATAAGGATCAATTACTGGGAAATAAAGGCGGGTAGCGTCTTTGAATCAGATTCAAAACGTCCTCGGTCTCGGGTTCGAAACCCGGCACCGATTAAATTTGGATCAATAATCAGCATTGGTGGCCGAAGACTTCCGACGCAAGAAGTCAGCGTCATTCTGACAACGGCCTTGAGGAGGCCGCGGTGTGGTGGACAGAGTTTCAGGGCACTCTCTTGTCCTCGGGGTGGAAACTGCCCTTAAAGGCGGAAGAATCAGCAATGATCAACGGCATGAGGATGCAGAAGGCAGTGGAAACCACTACATTAAAGACAAGTAAATTGTATCTACAGGATGCAAGGCTTTTTCAAACGGCTCAAATGGCTCTGAGCACTATGGGACTGAACATTGAAGGTCATCTGCCCCTAGACTTAGAACTGCTTAAACCTAACTAACCTGAGGACATAACACACATCTATGCTCGAGGCAGGATTCGAATCTGCGACCCGAGCAGCAGCTCGGCTCCGCCTAGAAGCGCTCGTCCGCAGCGGCCGGCTATGCGGCCTGTTATTGAAGGAGTGTCATGATGGTCTCTCCGTTGGCTAATGATTCCGTAATAGTCCCCCATGCGCATCTCTGGAGGGGACTGTCACAGGGGAGGTGACAATGAGAAAAAGCATGAATAATCAACGAAAGGATAACGTTTTACGAGTCGGAGCGTGGAATATCAGAAGCTTGAAAGCGGCAGGGAAGCTAGAAAATCTGAAAATGGAAGTGCAAAGGCTCAATCTAGATACAGTAAGTGTCAGTGAAGTGGAATGGAAAGAAGACAAGGATTTTTTGTCATATGAGTACAGGGTGTTATCACCAGCAGCAGAAAATGGTATCATGAGAGTAGGATTCGTTTTGAATATTAAGTTAGGGCAGAGAGTGTATTACTGTGAACAGTTTAATGGTAGGTTTATTCATATCAGACTCGACAGTAAAGGAACACCGACAATGATAGTTCAGGCACACATGGCGACGCCGCATCCTAAAGATGGAGAAAGTATATGAGTATACTGAAAGGGTTATACAGTACGTAAGGGGAGATGAAAATCTAATAGTCATGGATGACTGGAATGCAGTTGTAGGAGAATGAGTAGAAGACATGGTTACAGAAGAATATGGGTTTTGGACAAGGAATGCTAAAGGAGAATGACTAGAGTTGTCTAATAAATTTCAGCTACTAATAGCGAATATATACTTCTAGAATCATAACAGGAAGAGGTATACTTGGAAAAGGCAATGTGATGAGAGAAGATTGCAGCTAGAAAATTTGTAGATTTGTGGTAAGTTTCTACGGGACCAAACTGCTGAGGTCATCCGTCCGCAGGCTTCACAAAACTTAATCCAACTTAAACTAATTTACGGAGGACGAAACACACACATACCTGAGGGAGGACTCGAACCTCCGACGGGGGAAGACGCGGGAAAGTGGGAACCGTGACAAGAAGCCTTAGACCGCTCGGCTATCCGGCGCGGCTCAGTACCCAGTAGGAGATATATACTCAGAACACAATGCAATAGTGATGGAGAGTGGGCTGAAGTTTAAGAGATTAGTCAGGAAGAATCAATACGCAAAGAAGTGGGATACGGAAGTACTAAGGAATGACAAGATACGCTTGAAGTTCTCTAAAGAAGTTCTCTAAAGATACCGCAATAAAGAATAGTCCATTAGGCATTAAAATTGAAGAGGAATGGACACTTCTAAATAGGGCAATCGCAGAAAGTGGGAAGGAAAAGATAGGTACAAAGAAGGTAACTACAAAGAAATGACAGGCAACAGAAGAAATACTTCACCTGATCGACGAAAGAAGAAAGCACAAAAATTTTAGGGAAATTAGGAACGAAAAAATACAAGTCACGGAGGAATGAAATAAATTGGAAGCGCAGGGAAGCTAAGATGAAAATGAAGTATAGTTCGAAGGACTGGCCCAGTATATAGGAAAGTCAAAACTAGCTTCAGTGAAATTAAAAGCAAGGGTGGAACATTACGAATGCGATCGGAATTCCAATGCAAAATGCAGAAGAGAGAGAGGGTAGGTGGAAAGAGTACACTGAATGCCTCTGAGAGGGGGAAAATTTGCTTGATGTGATAGAAGAAAAAGAAACTGGAGTCGATTTATAAAAAGTAAGGCATTTAGTGAGAGCAAATACAGCAGAAGGGATAGATAACATTCCACCAGAGTTTATAAAATCGTTAGGGAAGTAGAAACAAAACAACTATTCATGTTGGTGTGTAGAGTGTATGAGTCTGGGGGCATACCATGTGATCTCCCACAAAATTCCGAAGACTGCAGGAGCTGACAAGTGCAAAAATTATCGCACAATCAGTTTAATAACTCATGCATCCAAGTTGCTGATAAGAATAATATACAGAAGAATGGAAAAGAAACTTGAGGATGTGCTAGATGGCGATCAGTTTGGCTTTAGAAAAGGTAAAGGCACAAGAGAGGCAATTCTGATGTTGCGGTTGATAATGGAAACAAGACTAAAGAAAAATCAAGACACGTTCATGGTGTTTGTTTTGTCGACCTAGAAAAAGCCATTGATAATGTAAAACGGTGCAAGATGCTCGAAATTCTGAGAAAAATAGGGATAAGCTATAGGAAGAGACGTGTAACATACAATATTTACAAAAAACAGTATGGAATAATATGAGTGGACGACCGAGAACGAGATGCCCGTATTAAAAGGGGATGTAAAACAGAGATGCAGTCTTTCGCCCCCACTGTTCAGTCTGTATATCGAAGAAGCATTGAAGGAAATAACAGAAAGGTTCAGTAGTAGATTAAAATTCAACGTGAAGGGGTGGCAATGACACGGTCCACTGATGTATCGGTATCCCGACTGAAAGTGAAGAAGAATTACACGATCTCCTGAATGGAACTAACAGCCTTATAAATACATAATATGGATTGAGAGTAAATGGCAACAAAACATTCAGTAGTTCATATAATTATTGACAATATTAAGGAATTTAAAATGCTGTCATAAGCAACTCATTAAGACTCTCAATGTCATTTTAAAGTTTTACGAAGTCCGACAAGTATTACACTTAGAAACTGTGCATATCTCCTAAGGCAGCATAACTTAGTGTCCACATATTACTCTGACTATACTCATCCATTATTTGGAGCGTTTAACGTCTTCCAACATTACAAATGATGAAAGGGAAAAAGTTTATCGCTTACTACATTTTCGTAACTCCTGCAGCAAAACTTAAGCATCATGCATAATATTTGATTTCATTACTTCTTTGCTCCTTTTCGTAACTCCTGCAGCAAAACTTAAGCATCATGCATAATATTTGATTTCATTACTTCTTTGCTCCTAATTCCATCCACAATATATTTTACAGGCAGTATCCACATATAGCACTACATGTACCTGCAAAATTCTATGTACCTGAAAAATTATATCACTGTCTAACACTGAATTCAGGAGATACGACGTCATAATTGTCAATATGTGTGGAAGGAATGTTTTCTGTAAGGGAGTCTGGTCATTTAACGAATCGGAGGGGACATGTGGTGAGGCCATTAATGGTTACCTACGAAAGAACGTAACAATAAATAATAATATAAGTGTTCATACAAAGGAAAATGTCTTCGTATTTGTCAGAGTACTCAGTGATCCTTTCCGGTGAGTTTTCGTATAACTGAACACCATGTGTCATAGACGGGTAGCATATTAGGCCTGGAAGGCTATAAATACTCCTACGCTTGAAATTGCCTAACGGTAGCTGTTGCACCGGAAGCAGATGCCTGAGGCAAAGTCTACTGCTTAGCTTAGCATTATCCGCCTCAAAATGTCACTGGCGAGTCAAGTATTGAAATACACTCCTGCAAATTGAAAAAAGTACACATTGACACCGGTGTGTCAGACCCACCATACTTGCTCCGGACACCGCGAGAGGGCTGTACAAGCAATGATCACACGCACGGCACAGCGGACACACCAGGAACCGCGGTGTTGGCCGTCGAATGGCGCTAGCTGCGCAGCATTTGTGCACCGCCGCCGTCAGTGTCAGCCAGTTTGCCGTGGCATACGGAGCTCCATCGCAGTCTTTAACACTGGTAGCATGCCGCGACAGCGTGGACGTGAACCGTATGTGCAGTTGACGGACTTTGAGTGAGGGCGTATAGTGGGCATGCGGGAGGCTAGGCGGACATACCGCCGAATTGCTCAACACGTGGGGCGTGAGGTCTCCACAGTACATCGATGTTGACGCCAGTGGTCGGCGGAAGGTGCACGTGCCCGTCGACCTGGCACCGGACCGCAGCGACGCACGGATGCACGCCAAGACCGTAGGATCCTACGCAGTGCCGTAGGGGACCGCACCGCCACTTCGCAGCACATTAGGGACACTGTTGCTCCTGTGGTATCGGCGAGGACCATTCGCAACCTTCTCCATGAAGCTGGGCTACGGTCCCGCACACCGTTAGGCCGTCTTCCGCTCACGCCCCAACATCGCGCAGCCCGCCTCCAGTGGTTTCGCGACAGGCGTGAATGGAGGGACGAATGGAGACGTGTCGTCTTCAGCGATGAGAGTCGCTTCTGCCTTGGTGCCAATGATGGTCGTATGCGTGTTTGGCGCCGTGCAGGTGAGCGCCACAATCAGGACTGCATACGACCGAGGCACACAGGGCCAACACCCGGCATCATGGTGTGGGGAGCCTTCTCCTACACTGGCCGTACACCTCTGGTGATCGTCGAGGGGACACTGAATAGTGCACGGTACATCCAAACCGTCATCGAACCCATCGTTCTACCATTCCTAGACCGGCAACGGAACTTGCTGTTCCAACAGGACAATGCACGTCCGCATGTATCCCGTGCCAGCCAGCGTGCTCTAGAAGTTGTAAGTCAACTACCCTGGCCAGCAAGATCTCCGGATCTGTCCCCCATTGAGCATGTTTGGGACTGGATGAAGCGTCGTCTCACGCGGTCTGCACGTCCAGCACGAACGCTGGACCAACTGAGGCGCCAGGTGGAAATGGCATGGCAAGCCGTTCCACAGGACTACATCCAGAATCTCCACGATCGTCTCCATGGGAGAATAGCAGCCTGCATTGCTGCAAAAGGTGGATATACACTGTACTAGTGCCGACATTGTGCGTGCTCTGTTGCCTGTGTCTATGTGCCTGTGGTTCTGTCAGTGTGATCATGTGATGTATCTGACCCCAGGAATGTGTCAATAAAGCTTCCCCTTCCTGGGACAATGAATTCACGGTGTTCTTATTTCAATTTCCAGGAGTGTATGTCTTGCAAAAGGCAAATTACGAGAGACCTTGCACGAACATTCAACACCGTACGTCTTGTGATTTTTCGGTATACACTTTATTTCCTAACGCTATATTCTATTTTGGTGGGCCGAGGATTCTGTGCAGTTCGCAAACTCAGATATTTTACCACTTTAAAAAAATGTAATTTATAGTGCAAATGAAAAAAGAGTGCTCATGTCAATCATTTTTGTCTGGAACATATGTTCAATTGCAGAGTGAGAACGACTGTCAGTGTATGATCAACTACCGTTTCAAACCACGACGATGAAGGATTTTAAGATTCTGTAAATATTTAAACACGTGAGGTGATGAATATCCCTCATCCGTAGAATTGTGGCTATTTGTTACTGCACTTGATGAGAATTTTGACCGCAATCGGTTCACTCACCACGTCACCCATTACCCACTTGCTATGATTTTCGGTTTTCCTACAGGAAGCAGTTAAATGTTCGTTCAGTGAGAACATATATATCCACATCTACATGGATACTGTGCAAATCACATTTTAGTGCGTGGCAGAGGGTTCATCGAACCACCTTCACAATTCTCTATTATTCCAATATCGTATAGCGCGCGGAAAGTGTGAACACCTATATCATTCCGTACGAGCTCTAATTTCCCTTATTTTATCGCCGTGATCGCTCCTCCCTATGTAGGTCGATGTCAACAGAATATTGTCACACTCAGAGGAGAAAGTTGGTGATTGGAATTTCGTGAGAAGACACTGTCGCAACTAAAAACGCCTTTCTTTTAATGATCTACAGCCCAAAACCTCCCATTTCTGTGACGCTGTCTCCCATACTGCGTGATAATACAAAACGTGCAGCCTTTCTTTGAACTTTTTCGATGTACTCCGTCAGTGCTATCTGGTAAGGATCCCACATCGCGCAGCAATATTCTAAAAGAGGACGGACAAGGTAGTGTAGGCAGAGTAGGCCACATTCCAGAGAAAAGAGTGGGGTGAGCATATTTAAAATCTTGTGGTCACATATCAAGTGAAGTGTAATGTAGGACTGCAAACAGTTCGTCTGAACTGAAATCAGGTATCTAACGCTATTGCAGAGACACGTGGTGCAAAGACAGAAATACACGTCTATTAGAAATACTGAGACATTCTGAAACTGTTCAGATCGCTGTTTTCTTTAACAAATTTTTTATCTTTTCTTGCAGTAGCTGCGACAGAGGTCATTTAAAATATCCATGCTAGCAATGGAATAGATCTAAAAATTTTGCTTGTGTGGTGTGCCACAGCGTCCTAAGTATTTCATGAAGGAAAGCGTGGTCCATAGCAGGCTGCTTTTTTTTTCTTATGTTAGCTGCGCTATTGGCCGAGTTAGAGAACTGTGTCATTATCAAGCACTTGTGGATGACCATTGCTTGGTGGATGACATAAGATGTGGCACACAATATCAATTTATATTCCACATATGTTCATGTGGATGCAATGACAAGCATTAATTCAAGTGAAATACGGATATGGCCTATATAAAATGTGCCCTGCATTGTGGAATAGAAATTTCTATTACGTGCAACGTCTTACGTGATGCACAATGAAATGCTCATACGTGTGTGCTTGATAATGACGTAATTGTCGAAATCGGCACAGTTAATAAAACAAAATCCATAATATCTACTACAGCTATTGCTCTCCTTCATGGTAATAAAAAAATACCAGAAAAAATAAAATCAGAATGTGGGCATCAACACCTAAATTAAAAGTACTCTATTTATAGCATGTAGTAAATTGTAAGCAAATTACATAATACTTTATAAGCATTTTAGTGTCATTATAGTTCAGCCATTTCTGAACAGTCATATGACCGTGGCGTTGCTGTCGTGCAAAGAAACCTCTCCCTATACGGCATAAGAATAGCAGTGTGCCAAAATGTCACGCACTATTATGGTGTTACCACAGGCAAGAGTAGATCGTGGTATTTTACGAAGGGGGAGCCATTTGTTAAAGATCAACGTTACCTTCCCGCAATTAACCCTGAGTGCACGCAAAAGGTACGGCAAAACCTAGGCATACTTTCAATCAATTCAAGGTTATTCTCTCTCGCTTACTACCACCGTCTTCTCCATATATACATGGCAGTCATTGTGAAAGAATCACTGATTGCAAAGTTACATCAGACGGTAATTCCTTACATTTTGTGGTAAAACTTTTTAAATGCTACGTTTGCAACCTATCTTTATTTCGGTTTTCAACGTTTCTAAGTAATTTCATTTTGACCTGCCACGGGAAGGAGACCACTGGTATTCTGTGCGCTGGAGAAAGTTCCCTGTTGGGTTCCTTCGGTACCTAATGAGAACTCCACCCACCAGAACGAAGATGTTAATAAATGAAAGGAAAAACGCCAGCTTACGCTACCACTTAATCAGCGTGAGTATTTTGATGGCGTCTCTTTACGCATCAAATGAAACACGACGGGTAAATACTATCGGTTCCTACCGCAAGATGACTTAATCACACCCAGGAGACGTCAGGATAATGTCTTGTAACACCACTTTTAGACTTCATAGAGGTCTCAGTTCAAAGAAAACTGCAGTCAACAAGTAGTTTCATGTATGACATATCCTTTTGAAGCAATCCACTGATGGGCAGATTTCACAGATCTGTTGATCTGTCCGATAACACTAACATGATCAAAGGTCAAAGGTCAAGAGCCTGAATAATCACCTTTGCACCGCGGACCACTGCAGGACGTGCAGGACGACAGACAGAGAGGTTCTGCAAGGTACCGACTCGGATGGGGAGCCATGCCGACTGCAGCGTCGTGGCCAGGTGAGCTAGGTCTCTCGGTCGGGGATCCATGGAGGGAAGAGCCCAGTCGAGAAGGTGACGCAGATTCTCGACTGGTTTCAAATCGGGGAGTCTGGTGTTTAGACGAGTATGGTAAATTCATCCTAGTGCCCTTACATCCAAGCCCGTATACTGCGAGCTGTGTGACACGATGCACAGTGCTGACCGTAATGCTATTGTGTCAATGAAAAACAAAATACATGTCAGGGTGCACGTGGTCCCCACTGATAGGCGCATACTTGTGTTGTCTGTTGTGCCTTCCAGGGTAAGGAGACCCCACGGGGAATGCCACGAAAACATTCCTATGACGATAATGGTCTCTGCGGGTGCAGGATTGTTGGTTTCAGTCGATTCACGCCGTACACACCAACGGCCATCTATCCGATAGAGCGCCGGCCGGATCGGCAGAGCGCTCGCAGTTTCGAATCCTGCCTCGGGCATGGATGTGTGTGATGTCCTTAGGTTAGTTAGGTTAAAGTAGTTCTAAGTTCTAGGGGACTGATGACCTCAGACGTTAACTCCCATAGTGCTCAGAGCCATTTGAACCATATCCCATTGACCATAAAACTTCAAACATCTAAGAAAGGCCAACTGTCGTTACTCTATCGACGTACAGTTACACTACTGCAAATTCAAACGGCTCAAATGGCTCTAAGGCCGGTATTACATTATCAAATTTCTTTGTCAAAGATTTGATCAAAGATGTGATCAAATATTCCGTGAAATATATTTGACAAAGATCTTTGACGTAGCGCTAGAACGGGTATTACACTGTCATCAAATCTTTCGTCAAAGTTCAAGATGGTTCACAACAACTTGTTATTAACAGCAGCAGTTGCACGTACCGCAATTGCATTGTGTACACATTAGGAAATGAATACGAGGTTGACCGTCTTAAATTCCTGGGATTACAACTTGATAAAAAATTCTGTTGGGAGGAGCACACTACTGAACTGCAGAAACGCCTTTACAAATCTGTATTTGCAATTCGAGTGTTAGCAGACATAGGCAACATAAAAATGAAAAAGCTTGCGTACTTTGGCTACTTTAATTCCATAATGTCGTATGGTATAATATTATGGGGTAAATCTTCAAGTCAAAGAAAAGTTTTCAGAGTCCAAAAGCGTGTGATACGTATTATTTGTGGAGTAAATTCACGGACGTCCTGCAGAAACCTCTTCAAAGAACTGGTTATACCAACTACTGCTCTCATCTTCAATAATTTATCAGCAAACATAAAAAAATTATTTACAAATAAAGATCAGTTTAAAAGGAGTCTGAAAGAATTACTAGTAGCCAACTCCTTCTACTCCATTGAGGAAATTTTTAATAGAAACAAATGATGTATTGTATTTATTCATTCTATTAGTATTGTTATTTCAGCTTAAAAAATTGACATGTTCGACATCCACGAGTATCTCCTCAGCACGGATCTACGGAACGAAAAACTAATCCAATCTGGGTGGAGCTGTGGGTTTTACCACAACACATTCAACAAAACTTGTTACGTGAGCTTACAGTGGAAGACTGGATGAGCATACATTTTTCTATGTCCTCAGTGAAGTGTATTCTCATATCACAAACCACAATATTTACTTAAGAGCTGCTACATTTTCAGAAGACAGGCTCTCTGTAACACTCCGATTCCTTGCTACAGGAGACAGTTATGTTATGTTATGTTATGTTAGGTCAGGTCAGGTCTCCAATCTTCTTAATCTGTTTTTATATTCAGGGTGCCTCACGTTGTATAGCGCCTATCAGCTTCGTACATCTCTATAAATTTTGTAGTTGTCGGCACACACCATTTGAATTTGGCGGCAATGTTTGTAAAAACACTACAGACGACAGAACGCTGCAGCGATGCTAGCGCTCCATGTGGTAACATGTCATATTGTAGTGAACAGAAGGCAAGCGATTTCATTGATCAAATCTACAGCAAGGCCCTAGATTTGATCATATATTGGACGACATTTGACAAAGTTCCTATTACACCATCAAATATCTTTGACAAAGATTTTTTGACGAAGGTATTTGACAAAGAAATTTGATAATGTAATACCGGCCTAAGCACTATGGGACTAAATATCTGTGGTCATCAGTCCCTTAGTCTTCGAACTACTCAAACCTAACTAACCTAAGGACAACACACGCATCCTTGCCCGAGGCTGGATTCGAACCTGCGACCGTAGCAGCAGAGCGGTTCCAGACTGAAGTGCCTACAACCGCTCGGTCACATCTGCTGGCGATCTCCCTGAAGCTTTTGTGCTTACCACATGAAACCAGTGAAACGCGCTACTGTTCTTTGGATCCTCTGTGCTTCCTCTATCAGTCCTCTCTGGTATTGATTCCAGACTGACGTAGAGTATTCAAACATTAATCGAACAAAGACCTTTTAATCTCCGGCCTCTGTTAACGAACTCCCATTTCGTGGGGACTCTACCAATGAATGTCAGTCTAGCATCTGCTTTTCCTGCGAGGACTTTTATGAGGTCGTTCCACTGCAAACCGATCCGTACCCTAACTCCACGATATTTTGTGGATGAAAATGCTTCCAGTTATTGTTCTGCGATCGTTTCATCATACAATAATAGATGCTTGTGTCGACGATTTATTTATTCTCACAGCCAGTTGTCCCTCCCTACACCAAACGTCAACCCGCAGCAGATCTTCCAGCATTTTCCTTCTTTTTCTAGCGCTGCGACTTCTCTGTATGCGACAACGTCATCTGCGACAGGCCTCGTTGAACTTCCTGTGTTGTCTGTCATGTCATTTATGTATGTCGTAGTGGAATTAAATGTCTTGGTTTCTGTAATCGATAACCAGGATGAGTGGGCTCGGGTAGCGGTGCCAAGCGATTACTATAAAAACGCTGAACCACATCGTGCCTGAACTATGTCCTCTTCAGAACGCGGTTTAGACGCCTAAACTGGCAGTAGGTACCTTGACGGTTTGCCTCACCCGAAAAAGAGAAAAGTTGCTATTCACCTGACCATTCTATACGCTTGCAGCCAGTTACTGTAAATTTTCTGCGATATTGGGAGCACTGAAGATGTGAGGCTTTATTTGCTGCACACTGTGTACTGAGACTGGTTCAGACAGACCTGCATATCAGCTGTCCCAGTTGGGTTTGAAACCGATTGACATTTAGAAGGCCTGACACTCCTCTCCGGACGCTGTTGGCTACGATCTTTAAACGACCCTCTTTCTTAATGACGTGTTATATCTGTACTTGTGGTACACCATTCCTTGCAGACGTTGTGAAGAATACATGTTAATACACCAACAAATCGGGCTGCTTTATTCACCATTTGGTCATGGGTATGCCCAAACAGAGTGGCTCCTCTCTGCCGTTATGACACATCTCTACGGCGACCCATAGTAGTATGCTGTTTATTCACAGTCGACTGGCACACACACACACACACACACACACACACACAGACACACACACACACACACACACAGACAGACACACACACACACACACACACACACACACACACAGACACACACACACACACACACACACACACACACACGTCACTGCTATGAACTGTGCCAGTGTTTGAGTGTCACATGACTGCCCAATTTGAAGGGAATATTTTATACAAGGCGCGTCCTGGAAGTAAGATAGTCATTGTTTACCAACGGAAACTTTTTTTATGAAAAACAACTACACCATGGCATCATGAACAATACACCTCGAACTATTTTTTGACATAGCCTTCACTGACACTGAGACATTTGTCGCAGGTTGCAATTAATTTGAAGAAACCACCCTGATAAAACATGGCACCCTATGATGCAAAGAACTGTCGCACATCCTACCAATTTTCATTTTCATTCGTGAATGGGAAGCGACGCCCACTTCGACCTTCATCTTCCATACTCTACCTGCTTTCTCTGAACGTGCAACACCAGCGACCAACCATCTGGCGAGACATGACCTCTTCATCAAACAAGATCTGTAAGCATTCACCGGCCGGGGTGGCCCAGGGGTTCTAGGCGCTACAGTCTGGAATCACGCGGCCGCTACGTCGCAGTTTCGAATCCTGCCTCAGGCATGAATGTGTGTGATGTCCTTAGGTTAGGTTTAAGTAGTTATTAGTTATAGGAGACTGATGACCTCAGAAGTTAAGTCCCATAGTGCTCAGAGCTGTTCAAACAATTTTTTGTACACATTCATGGGTGACGAACTCACTTGTACGCAGTATCCATTCATACCGGATAACGGTACGCCCTTCTGTTGGCGACCACGTTGTCATTAAACGTACTCCTACCCAACCCGATGCTTATACGAATAACCTCGATCTCGCGCTACGGCGCTCTGCGCATGCGTCATTTGTCAATCGCTGACGTTCCTTCCTTCGTTCAACAACCAACGTCTATAGATTCATATGGCGTTCATGTCACCTAGAGCGCCATCGTCTGTATGAAAATCAATGACGAAACCTATTTTCGGAACTACACTCATATGTAATCCGGCAACCTTAAGCCTTATCGTAAAGTGGGCGTTTACTGCAGCCTGTCTCCTTTTTGGACAACGCCATAACGTAGGGACTATGTATCAGTCTTAATAGAAAGAGGAACCTTATTTTCATCCAAGAGCGAGTGCTGATCTGTTATCTGCTTAAACTAAGAATGTTCGTAAAGGAAACTATTAATGCACACGATATTCACACACGTTTTCGGCTACATGATGTCGGATTCGCCAAGTATCAAAGGCCGCATGTTATTGGAAGATGATTTAATGGCTACATTTTCGAAGGATTTATGGAGAAATGTTTATTACTGTCCTGCTTATGACATACAACAGGCAACAAGACAGGCATAACATAATCTAGCAGCTTTGAAAACCACGTAATTTACCATAATAGCGAACAGAACTATTTGCGTGCTGGCGACTTGTTTTACTAACCAGTTGTCTTCATTAGCATTGTTGTTTCATGTCGCATCAGGGAGGGGTATTATCTTTTACTAATGTATGGTTTCTTTGTAGCATCTTCTATTTTAGGAGCAACTGAAATGATTCAAGCAACTCAGTAACATCGAATATTCTCTTCCAGTTACCATTTCGGCAGAAATACAGTATTCAAAGTTCAAAAAGAATGACAAACCAGGTACCTATAATGCAATATTGGATGTGAAAGATTAAAAGAAGTGTACAGTAGCAAATAAAAATCGGACATAGTAGAGGAAATAATATTGTGGGTTATTTGTTGGTACGAGAAATAGTAAACTTCATACTGATAGATATCACAGGTAGGAAAAATTTCGAAGAGACATACGGAATATGTTGTACAGAAGATTGAGCAAGTTGGTTCTAGGTTACATGCAAAGGGCAGAAAAAATGGACGCAATCGGATCGGAAGTTATCAAGTAAGTACGAAAAAAAAAGTCAATAACCCATTGTCACGTTTAATGTCGGATTAGAGCTGCTACTTTATAGAAAGCCTCATGAATATGAAACATTGGTTTCAAGATAAGCTACAGCAGAAAATGCAAATGGGAATCAAGTGGCCTGGGTTCCTCTCTGTGGCAACGTTTTCCACCCGCATTCATAATGACTTTTAAGTTGATGGTACTGGCTCCCGTCCATGCATTTTCTTCGCCTGATACGATAGTTTTAACGTTTACCGCTGAACTTGACGAAGTTTTAAAGTTATCTGTCTATTCGATCACATCGCTTTTGAAAGACAAAGACCAACGTAACCACATCCTGGGGAATTACTATGAAGGCGGAATGCTCATGTCCAGATTGTATGTACACTGTATGGTCACTGTATTTGGGTATTCTACTGGATTAGTGAAAATAATAGTGGTCTAGTAATGTGGAGATGGTATGGAGATATTATGCGGTTAATTAGGTGTCCGTTACTGCAACGAGCTGTAATTTCGGTTACTGCTTACTTCCAGCGAGAGTCTGACGGTAGCAGGTTATAAAACTAAAACGATAATACTGTAAGCTTTATTTCATTAACGATGATTACACACTTGCAAAACACTTGATCCATGTCTTAGAGGTCATCTGTTAGACAAATTCGTAACATTTATACTCAGGGGCTTTAAAATGGAGCGCCGCGGCCTTATAGGAGGTCCATCGCTGTGGTTATATAAAAAAAAATTTCTGTTTAAGTGAAGCAACAAAATGTGTACAACTTGTGCTATCTAATGGGCCGTCAACTATGTGTTGATACTATGGCAGCACGGGAGATGATATTTGGATGATACTACGTGACTCATTCGTTTCTCTCTGTAACAATAAGCTCGAAGGTAAGTTTTACCGAATGTAGATCGTTTTTTATTGTTTGTCTTCTGACAAATGTGCTCCCATACAGCATAGACAAATTTTGTAATTAGTTTTTCCATGTCAGCATGGACAAATTTTTAAGTATAAGCCAAAACAAGAAATTTTACATATATAACAGAGCTCTGAAGACTTCAGTGGACGAAAATGCAAGATATCCGACAACATTTACTTGGATTTTGGTTTTGCGCGTACTACTATTGCAAATGAAAAGCGAACACAGTGAGTCAATTGTTTCGAAGTCCTAACTACGGAAAGGATGTCTCCTAACACAATGAAACGTCATTTTGTATATAACACGATATTTTGGTAAACATATGTCAGAATACTTTTCCCACAATTTAAAATAATTGAGAGAAGAAAGTTTTGTATAAACTAGTTGTGATGGCTAGAAAGGTTCCTCATTTATCCCACAAAGCTGCTCACCGAGTGGCAAAGTGTAAGAAAAGTCACACCACAGCTGAAGACAACATTTCAGCCTTCAGAGATAATTACTATTGTGAAAGAACAAGTAGAATGACAGAGAGAAACATTATGTTTTTTGTTCGGTTATAAAAGACGATCACTTTCAGCTGTATGAAGAACTGAAGTCCTTGTTTATGCATTATTTAAATGAATTTGGTTATTAAATTCTGAATTACATCCCTGAACAACTACACTTCTGCCCATTAAAATTGATATACCCCGAAGATGACGTGTTACAGACGCGAAATTTAACCAACAGGAACAAGGTGCTGTGAGATGCAAATGTTTTGTTATACAGAGCATTCACACAAGGTTGGCGCCGGTGGCAACACCTACAACGTGCTGACGTGAGGAGAATTTCCAACCGATTTCTCATATACAAACAGCAGTTTACCGGCGTCGCCAGGTGAAACGTTGTTGTGATGCCTCGTGTAAGGAGGAGAAATGCGTATCATCACGTTTCCGACTTTGATGAAGGTCGGATTGTAGCCTATCACGATTTCGGTTTATCGTATCGCGACATTGCTGCTCGCGTTGTCGAGACCCAACGACTGTTAGCAGAATATGGAATCGGTAGAGTCAGGAGGATAACACGGAACGTCGTGCTAGATCCCTACGGCCTCTTATCACCAGCAGTCGAGATGACAGGCATCTTATCCGCATGGCTGTAAGGGATCGTGCAGCCACTTCTCGGTCCCTGAGTCAACTGATGGGGACGTTTGCAAGACAACAACCATCTACACGAACAGTTCGACGACGTTTGCAGCAGCATGGACTATCAGCTCGGAGACCATGACTGCGGTTACCCTTGACGCTACATCACAGACAGGAGTGCCTACGATGGTGTACTCAACGACAAACCTGGAAAAACGAATCCAGGTTCTGTTTACAGCATCATGATGGTCGCATCCGTGTTTGGCGACATCGCGGTGAATGCACATTGGAAGCATGTATTAGTAATCGCCATACACGCGTATCATCCTGCGTGATGGTATGGGGTGCCTCTGGCTACACCTTTCGGTCACCTCTTGTTCGCACTGACAGCACTTTGAACAGTGGCCGTTACATTTCAGATTTGTTACGATCCGTGTCCCTACCTTTCATTCGATCCCTACGAAACCCTATATTTCAGCAGGATAATGCACGATTGCATGTTGCAGGTGCTGTATGGGCATTTCTGGATACAGAAAATGTTCGACTGCTTCTGGCCAGCACATTCTCCAGACCTGTCACCAATTGAAAACCTCTGGTCAATGGTGGACGAGCAACTGGCTCGTCACAATACGCCAGTCCCTACTCTTTATGAACTGTGGTATCGTGTTAAAGCTGCATGAGCAGCTGTACCTGGACACGCCATCCCAGCCCAGTTTGACTCAAGGCCCAGGCATATCAAGGCCGTTATTACGGCCAGAGATCGTTGTTCTCGGTAGTGACTTCTCAGTATCTATGCACCCCAATTGCATGGAAATGTAATCACATGCCAGTTCTAGTATAATAAATTTGTCGAATGAATACGCGTTTATCATCTGCATTTCTTCTTGGTGTAGCAATTTTAATGGCCAGTAGTGTACATCAGCACAACTAGATTAAATATAGTCGAATACAGAACGCCCATCATCATATATCGCTGAAGAACACGAGAAATGTATTGACAGTTCTTCGGACTCCACACTGATAGTGAAGTTAGTTTCTTCATCAGTACCTGAGGTTTGAATCCTAGTGATGCACGAGTATTCGCATGTAAGCAACAGACTGCTAGGCGTTTTCATATCTTTTGCCACATCCTACATATGTGAGGTAGGTTTTGAGCATTGGCGTTCATGAGCACAAAGTACAGATGGTGAATGAATGTAGAGGAAAAGATGCTAGTCGCAATTTCCAAACTGTTTCCGAGATTTGAAGAACTGTTTACGAAGAGGAAGCAAGCTCATCCTTCCAATTGATGTCGTTGTAAAAATCAGATGTAAGAACATTAAAATTGGAGTAAAATGTATTATGTCAGTATTTAATAAAAAAAAAACTACTGTTATTCATTTTCTTCAAAATTTTGTTTACCCTACACCTGGAGTCGGACGTTGTGGGCGGAAAGAGCTGCGGGTGTTAATGTTCAAGTAAAGCGAGCTTGCATCCAAGACGTTTGAAACTGTTTTAGCTATGCACTACTCAGTCGCTACGGTCGCAGGTTCGAATCCTGCCTCGGGCATGGATGTGTGTGATGTCCTTTGAACTTTCACAAAAATTGGTTCAAATAGCTCGGAGCACTATGGGGCTTAACTGCTGTGGTCATCAGTCCCCTAGAAATTAAGTAGTTCTAAGTTCTAGGGAATTGATGACATCCGATGTTAAGTCCCACAGGGCTCAGAGCCATTTATATGCTGTGATTTGGTTCGGACGGAACATGCTGTAAAAGCTCCAAAAGACTTCAGTTACCTATAAATGCATGTGGAAGAGGTGTGTGCAACATTCAGTGCAACATTCTGTGCAGAGTTACTCTGAATATGACCATGTAGGAGACGTGATTTTCACAAGCTCTCTCTACTATATCGGTTTCTTAATCACTCAAATGTTCGTTGCCTCTCCTATCATATTAAATGCCTCTCATCATACCAAAACTACGGTACTACGTCAAGTGCGTCCAACATCTTTCCTTTTTATCCAGCTCCGTCTCCATTACAGTCCTATGATTGTGAAAGAAACTACCCTGCAACCTGCGTCTTATCCACAACCACTTTGCACTGATTAAATATCTTTCTGTAATATCTTCATAGCACGCCTCTCGGCATATCACAGCTATTTTGCCTCTTTCGCTGCGTAAAACATCCATATTTTTTCACCTATTTTCTTTAGTTTCCTTCCGTCCATCTCATTTGCTTATATTACGCAGTTATTCCACACATTTTCTCTAGAGAGTTGACTTCTTCTCTACACTGAATTCTGTGCTGACACACATTTTTGTTCGACGTCATTACTCATGAACAAAGTTAATAAGCGTGACTTTTTTTAAATTTCATTCCCATATTTTTGTTGCCGTTGTTGAAATAACAAGTGTATCCTACAACAACGTATACTCCCTCCAAAACTAAATGCCTCTTTAATTAAATCGGGTAGGAACAGTTTTTTCGCAGTAACAATTCAGAAGACAGCGGGAAGTTTAGTGACTGGAAAAAAATATACCGTTACCGTTCGAGTAACGGAGGTGAGTGCTAAAGTGTTACAGGAAAACAGATTGAAATTTGTTGTAAGCTCCTGTAGGACTAAACTGCTAAGGTAATCGGCCCCTAGGCTGACACACTACTTAATACCAAAAAAATTCAAATGTGTGTGAAATCTTATGGGACTTAACTGCTAAGGTCATCAGTCCCTAAGCTTATGCACTACTTAACCCGAATTATCCTAAGGTTAAACACACATACCTATGCGCGAGGGAGGACTCGAACCTCCGCCAGGACCGGCCGCACTGTCAATGACTGCAGCGCCCGAGACCGCTCGGTTAATCCCGCGCAGGCCTACTTAATACAATTCAAACTAACTTACGCTCAGGAAAACAGACGCAGCCAGGCCCGATGGAGGACTCGAACCTCAGACGGGAGGAACCGGGCGAACCGTGACAAGGCGCCATGGACCACGCGCCCCCACGCGCGGGTAACCAGAGATTTTGAGTGAGCTTGAACGATGTGAAACAGTTGAATTTGCAAACACACAGCCACCGAGAGTAACAATTAGAAGAATCGGGGACAAGTTTGCTGTCGATTGAAAGATTCCGATGTGAAGAATATACATAGGCGGAGAAAGAGACGTCGTATAGTCAGCGGTAAGTGCTGCAGCAGTGATGTGGACTTATACGCAGTTCACGAAAAGGTACAGAGCTCGGACAAAAACATGGAAACATCGCAAGTAATACATTCTTTAACTCAACTGCAGATCATAGCAAAGCCTGCAGGTTGCGTTGTTGTGTTTATCACGAACGGTGCCTGCGCAACGTCTTCAATAGATGCCAAGTGTCGGACGTGATCAGAACAATTCTGCGTGTAATTAGTGTAATTGTGAGTGCATTATTCTGGAGCTAAGTGAATTCGAACTTGAGCTAATTGTTGGAGCTCGTATGGCTGGTGCTTCCACAATCAAGGTAGGCGAAGTATTTGGTGCCCCAAGAGGCACCGATCGCTCATTTATACCGTATACAGGGAAAGCAGAGAAACATCATCCAGAAATTCACAACGTGGGCAATTGAATGACGGTCACCCGAACCATCACAAAACTAAAGTAAAACGTAGTTTTCTCCATAAGCAGGGTTTTGCAGGTCGAGGTGGAGATCCAGAATCACTCATAGATAATGCGTATGTCCTTGTCAGGAAAACGTGGTACCCTAGCCACAAGACGTAGACTATGTAACAATGGAGGAACGTCATTGGATCAGATCCGTCTGTTTTCAACTTCCAGCCGAGGTTACGTCCCAAGTGTAGAACACGGCGGTATATCGCTGATGATATGAGCAGCCACCTGGTATTCCGTGAGGCACATTGCTACTCTGTAAATTGGCGTTACTGCCAAGGGTTACGTGACCATATTGGCTCATGAGACCCATCCCATGGTACGATACTTGTTCCCCAACGATGCAGCTGTGTTCCGAGACGACAGGGCAGCTATTCACACAGCTCGCATCGTCCAGTACTGCTTTTTAGAGCACGAGGATGAACTATCGCATTTCCCTGGATACCAGAAACAGCAGATCTCAGCCTTTTCAGTACTTGCAGGGGCAACAGTCTGGATGATTGACAGTTCTGGCCTTGTAACATTAACCAGAATGGCCTTGCTGTACTGGTACTGCGAACGGCTGAAAGCAAGGGGAAACTACAGCCGTAATTTTTCCCGACGGCATGCAGCTTTACTGTATGATTCATTGATGATGGCGTCCTCTTGGGTAAAATATTCCGGAGGTAAAATAGTCCCCCATACGGAACTCAGGGCGGGGACTACTCAAGAGGAAGTTGTTATCAGGAGAAAGAAAACTGGCATTCTACGGATCGGAGCGTGGAATGTCAGATCCTTTAATCGGGCAGGTAGGTTAGAAAATTTAAGAAGGGAAATGGATAGGTTAAAATGAGATATAGTTGGAATTAGTGAAATTCGGTGGCAGGAGGAACAAGACTTTTGGTCAGGTGAATACAGGGTCATAAATACAAAATCAAATAGGGGTAATGCAAGAGTGGGTTTAATAATGAATAAAAAATAGGTGTACGGGTAAGCTACTACAAACAGCATAGTGAACGCATTATTGTGGCTAAGATAGACACGAAGCCCACACGTACTACAGTAGTACAAGTTTATATGCCAACTAGCTTTGCAGATGACGAAGAAACTGATGAAACGTATGATGAGATAAAAGAAATTATTCAGATTGTAAACGGAGACGAAAATTTAATAGTCATAGGTGACTGTAATTCATCAGTAGGATGGTAGAATTTTGCACAGAGCACAACTTAATCATAGCTAACACTTGGTTTAAGAATCATGAGCGAAGGTTGTATACATGGAAGCACCCTGGATATACTAAAAGGTATCAGATAGATTATATAATAGTAATACAGTGATTTGGAACCAGGTTTTTAATTGTAAGACATTTCCAGGGACAGATGTGGACTCTGACCACATTCTACTGGTTATGAACTGTAGATTAAAACTGAAAATACTGCAAGAAGGGGGGAATTTAAGGAGATGGGACCTGGATAAACTGAAAGAACCAGAGATTGTACAGAGTTTCAGAGAGAGCATAAGGGAACAATTAACAGGAATGAGGGAAAGAAATACAGTAGAAGAAGAATGGGTAGCTTTGAGGGATGATATAGCGAAGGCAGCAGAGGATCAAATAGGTAAAAAGGCGAGGGCTAGTAGAAACCCTTGGGTGACAGAAGAAATATTGTATTTAATTGATGAAAGGAAAAAATATAAAAATGCAGTAAATGAAGCAGGCAAGAAGGAATACAAACGTCTCAAAAATGAGATCGACAGGACGTGCAAAATGGCTAAGCAGGGATGCCTAGAGTTCAAATGTAAGGATGTAGAGGCTTACTTCACTAGGGGTATGATAGATGCAGCCTAAAGGAAAATTAAAGAAACCGTTGGAGAAAAGAGAACCACTTTTATGAATACCAAGAGCTCAGATGGAAACACAGTTCTAAGCAAAGAAGGGATCTCAGAAAGTTGGAAGGAGTATATAGAGGGCCTATACAAGGGCGATGTACTTGAGGACAATATTATCGAAATGGAAGAGGATGTAGATGAAGATGAAATGGGAGATATGATGTTGCGAGAAGAGCTTGACAGAGCACTGAAAGACCTGAGTCGAAATAAGGCCCCGGAGTAGACACCATTCCATTAGAATTACTGACAACATTGAGAGAGCCAGTCCTGACAAAACTCCACCATCTGGTGAGTAAGATGTGTGAGACAGGCGAAATACCCTCAGACTTCAAAAAGAAATTAATAATTCCAATCCCAAATAAAGCAGGTGTTGACAGATGTGAAAATTACCAAAGTATTACTTTAATAAGTCACAGGTGCAAAATACTAACTCAGTTTCTTTACAGACGAATGGAAAAAGTGATGGAAGCCGACCTAGGGGAAGATAAGTTTGGATTCCGTAGAAATGTTGGAACACGTGAGGCAATACTGACCCTACGACTTACTTAGAAGAAAGATTAAGGAAAGGCAAACCTACGTTTCTAGCATTTGTATATTTAGAGAAAGCTTTTGACAATATTGACTGGAAAACGTTCTTTCAAATTCTGAAGGTGGCAGGGGTAAAACACAGGGAGCGAAAGTCCATTTACAATTTGTGCAGAAACCAGATGGCAGTTATAAGAGTCGAGGGACACGAAAGGGGAGCAGTGGTTGGGAAGGCAGTGAGACAGGGTTGTAGCCTATCCCCGATGTTATTCAATCTGTATATTGAGCAAGCAGTAAAGGAAGTAAAAGAAAAATTTGGAGTAGGTATTAAAATCCATGGAGAAGAAATAAAAACTTTGACGTTCGCCGATGACATTGTAATTCTGTCAGAGACAGCAAAGGACTTGGATGAGCAGTTGAACGGAATGGACAGTATCTTTAAAGGAGGGTATAAGATAAACATCAACAAAAGCAAAACGAGGATAATGGAATGTAGTCGAATTAAGTCGGGTGATGCTGAGGGAATTAGATTAGGAAATGACACACTTAAAGTAGTAAAGGAGTTTTGCTATTTGGGGAGCAAACTAACTGATGATTTGTCGAAGTAGAGAGGATATAAAATCTTGGCTGGCAATGGCAAGGAAAGCGTTTTTGAAGTTTGTTAACATCGCGAATGGATTTAAATGTCAGGAAGTCATTTCTGAAAGTATTTGTATGGAGTGTAGCCCTGTATGGAAGTGAAACGTGGACGATAAATAGTTTAAACAAGAAGAGAATAGAAGCTTTCGAAATGTGGTGCTACAAAAAAAATGCTGAAGATTAGATGGGTTGATAACGTAATTAATGAGGAGGTATTGGGTAGAATTGGGGGGAAGAGGAGCTTGTGGCACAACTGGACTAGAAGAAGGGACCGGTTGGTAGGACATGTTCTGAGACATCGAGGAATCACCAATTTAGTATTGGAGGGCAGCATGGATGTAAAAATCGAAGAGGGAAACCAAGAGATGAATACACTAAACAGATTTAGAAGGATGTAGGTTGCAGTAGGTACTGGGAGATGAAGAAGCTTGCACAGGATAGAGTAGCATGGAGAGCTACATCAAACCAGTCTCAGGACGGAAGACCACAACAACAACTACAACAACCTTGAATTGAACCTCATGTCAGGAAACCTACTTTATCCATACTTACAACCATTTGAAAACATGTCGATAATGCGACCACTTTTAAAAGTAATTTAATAGGTGTGACCAAGTACATCACATTTTCTACAATTTCACTCATTAAAAACCAAAGAAACAAGCAAAGAAACTTTTTCAGTTTTCACAAAGAGTGCGGCCTCTTCCATTTCGGGTGCGCCGCGTCTCGTTGGAGCCAAAGAGTCGCGCCTACTGACGGTGAAGGTATCCCATCTCGATGCCGTTGTGTGATTGCGGCGAACAGCGTATTCGATGGAGTCGGACGTTGTGGATAACGATCTTGATAAAGGTGACGGGTAGCTATTACATTACCCTCAGATTCGCCATAAAAAAGGATCATGTCGGTGTATTCTGCAGACATTGCTTTAACACTCACAGACACTTGAACGAAGCTCGAACCAGGTCAGAGTGGTAGGACAGACGTCAAATAACATCAGCCAATCCGACGTAGGCAACACCCCTCCCTCCATTCATAACTACTCCGTACCACATATACCTAGAAAACCTGTTTTCGAATTGCTATAGGAAGCTGACGGTATTTTTCAAGACATTGGTTCCATTTCAATTTATTATCTACTCTGTCCTGTCTATAGATCTTAAAAATTGGTAACAGCAATTTTCGAACAATATATAGCCCAATGAAGAGGCGTTGCAATACAGATGTTTACACAGTCGCATTGTAGGCAAGTGAAGCACCTGCGTCCATTGTACAGATATAGTCCATCAACTTTATACCACTGTTTCACACTTTCATAGGAGTTATCAGGAATACCGCGTGTGGAAGTACGGAACTGGAATTTCCCCATAGATTGTGCTAGCCGACAGTGTAGGGTCCGTGAGACCGCGTGTGCAGTGCCATCAGCTTCCTGTAACTGCTGACGAGGAATGTCAACACGCAGTAACACAGGTTCCATGTATGGGTATCTGTTTCAAACCAATAAATAACTCGAGTATCGTGCATTCGAACTACGATTAGCGGGCAGCATTGGTTTTCTGTTATCATTTGAAGAAAACTGCTGCAAAATCGCATCGAAAGTTTGTCGAGGCTTTCGGCGAACGTGCTCTTGGGAAAAGACTGTTCCGAATGGTTAAAACAATCAAAAGTGGTGATCTAACATGAGAATCGACGAGCGCAGGAAGCCACTGAAAAAGTTCGAAGACAACGAATTGCAGTCCTTATTGGATGAAGGAACTCGTGGAACTCAACAGAAACTCGCGGAACAATTGAATGGGACGCAGAAAGCCCTTTCTCATGAGTTTAAAGCTATGGGAAATGCGCAGAAGTGGGAAATTGAGTTCCGCATAAACTGAATGAAAGACAGCAAGCAATTCGAAACACTACTTTGGAAGTGCTGCTCGCCGGATACAAAAGAAAGTTGTTTCTCCAACAAATACTGACACATAGCGCAGAGTGGATATATTTTGAGAATCGCAAGCGTCATAAACCAGGCAAACGATCCACATCCACAGCGAGACCAAATCCCTTTGCGAAGAAGACAATGCTTCATTGGTCTACAGATTGTTCGGAAATTCCTGTTACGTACTTCTAAGACCTATAGAGGGGACGGAGTAGAAGGGTGTCATCTATTATGCGGTGCTAAAACTTGTTGCAACCGTTAGCACTGATAGTCAGCAACAGCAAATTATCTATTTGAATCGAACATTGCCTGAAAACCGACTGGAATGTGGAAAAAGGCAATATTAAGTCGTATTGCTCTGTGGTAACGCCCCATGACATTGCAAGACGGGGCAGGGAAAAGATCGAGGCGGTGAGTACGGATGTACTACGGCATGCTGCTTATTCTCAAGATTTGGCTCCCTTCCGATTATCATCTATTTGCATTTCTGGGATACTCTATCGCTGAACAATGCTCAAATACGTTTGAAAATGTACGAAAACGGCTCGCCTACTGGTTTGCTCTTCGGCGTGGCATTCACAGCCTGCCGGAGAGATGGGGGAAATCTATAAATAGCAATGGAGATTTTTTTGAATAAAATATTGTTTATCAGTTTCAAACAACAAACGTGTAGTTATTGCAAACAAATTCCAGTTTAATTCTTGGTAGGAATTCGTAGACTTAACTTAGGATCTACTTAGCAACTAATAAATACACGAAACCCCCCGTTGCCAGATTTAGCTTTATTGTAATTTTAATTAACGTGGAAGCCATAAAAACACCAAACATGGAGGCAGAATTTACGAATCTAAAAGCTACTTAAAAATGAAATAACTTAAATTTGTTTCCGCAAGAGGAGAATACAACTTCTCAATTCGGACCTCGCTAACACATTTTACTGACACTAAATATAACAAAATAATCTTACATGTGACGAGAATAAATGAATAACACTATTAATCTTTACAGATGAGAACACTACTATATCCACGAAGGTTCGCGCCCTGTCAAGGGAGATACTTAACTTCAACATATAAGGTGATAATAGTAAGTCCTAATTCAACTCGACAACCGTAGTAACAATACAGGCGAGACAAATGAAATGAAGGAGGATAGCCGAATGTGCCGTACTATAAAGGGCACTAACAAACCCTGTCAACACGCGACCCCCGTGAACACGTCAGTTTCAGTTACCTGCAACATATACAGAGTCATTTGTATCTTCTTAAAAACAAATGGTTCAAATGGCAATGACCTGTATCGGACTTCACTGCTGAGGTCAACAGTCCCCTAGAAATTAGAACTAATTAAACCTTACTAACCTAAGGACATCACACACATCCATACCCGAGCCAGGATTCGAAACTGCGACGGTAGCGGTCGCGTGGTTCCAGATTGTAGCGTCTAGAACATCGCGGTCGCAACGGCCGGCAATTATCACACACAAAATTTTTTATTATGGTTATACCAAATTGGAGATGTAAGGTCGGTTGTGTACAGAGGGGACTGATGACCTCAGCAGTTAAGTCGCATACTGCTCAGAGCCATTTCAACCATTTTTGTGTAATAATTACTTACAGGTCCATGACAACCACCGAATAACAGTTATTACCCAAGGTAGGTGCAGGTATGGAAAGGCAACTTAAGTAATACAGAGTTCGAGTGTATTTACTTATTGGAAGGCTTTCAACTTTACACTCCTTTCCACATAGCTGTCTGTTTACACACTTCTATAACTTCTGCAACTAAAGAAGTACGAATAAATGAACAGATAACTGACACAGACTTAAGCAGAATAAAACAGTACCTTAGTATGGAGAAAATGGTTCATTGTCTTTACACGTGGCATATCTTCGCCATTAAGTAATTCCGAAATATATTCAACAACGCGTGAGAGCGAGACATCGCTGTGGTATCAGCTATTTAGTTCACATAATTTCCTGCAGAGACACAAGGCAGACGAAGAGTTTTCACATGCAACAGCGGCGAGCATTACTCATTTCCTCCGTCACACCACAGACACATCTCAATTTCAATGGCCAGTAACAAGAACCAATACATGCCCTCGCAGCAGAAATGCCCCAAAACACAAAAGTGCACCACCGCGATACCAAACCCGAGTTCCAATCAAGTCACTTGCGGGATCTCTCGCTGACCCTGCCCATAGCGTACAGGCCTCGCACCACAGACCTCTTGGTAACCTTTAACAAGCCACCTCCATCCCTGTGAATATGCACTCCGCTGTCTCTTTTCTGTCTCCGTTAACCACCCGACCACCGGGCTGGATCGCGGAAGGCAAAGATGGTAACCCTGTAATCGATGGCAGCGATGCCGTTCTAAGTTCGAGAACACTGGTGCCAGCCGCGCCACGACTCAGTACTTCTACGCATGGTCCACGGAAATCAAATTTTTAATATTACTCTACAAACACAATTGTTGTTGTTGTTGTGGTTTTCAGTCCTGAGACTGGTTTGATGCAGCTCTCCATGCTACTCTTTCGTGTGCAATTTGCTCTATCTCCCAGTGCCCACTGCAGTCTACATCCTTCTGAATCTGCTTAGTGTATTCATCTCTTGGGCTCCTTCTACGATTTTTACCCTCCACGCTGCACTCCGATACTATATTGGTAACCCCTCGATGTCTCAGAACATGTCCTACCAACCGATCCCTTCTTCTAGTCAAGTTGTGCCACAAGCTCCTCTTCTCCCCAATTCTATTCACTACCTTCTCATTAGTTATGTGGTCTACCCATCTAATCTTCAGCATTTTTCTGTAGCACCACATTTCGAAAGCTTCTATTCTCTTCTTGTTTAAAGTATTTATCGTCCACGTTTCACTTTCATGCAGGGCTACACTGCATACTAATACTTTCAGAAATGACTTCCTGACATTTAAAACCATTCGCGATATTAACAAACTTCAAAAACGCGTTCCTTGCCATTGCAAACCAACATTTTATATCCTCTCTACTTCGACAATCATCAGTTATTTTGCTCCCCAAATGGCAAAACTCCTTGACTACTTTAAGCGTCTCATTTCCTAATCTAATTCCCTCAGCATCACCCAACTTAATTCGACTACATTCCATTATCCTCGTTTTGCTTTTGTTGGTGTTCATCTTATACCCTCCTTTAAAGACACTGTCCATTCCGTTCAACTGCTCTTCTAAGTCCTTTGCTGTCTCTGATAGAAGTACAATGTCATCGGCGACCTCAAAGTTTTTATTTCTTCTCCATGGATTTCAATACCTACTACAAATTTTTCCTTTACTTCCTTTACTGCTTGCTCAATATGCAGATTGAATAACATCTGGAATAGGCTACAACCCTGTCTCAATGCCTTCCCAACCATTGCTTCCCATTCGTGTCCCTCGACTCTTATAACAGCCATCTGGTTTCTGTACCAATTGTAAATGGACTTTCGCTCCCTTTATTTTACCCCTACCACCTTCAGAATTTGAAAGAGCGTTTTCCACTCAACATTGTCAAAAGCTACCTCTAAGTCTATAAATGCTAGAAACGTAGGTGTGCCTTTCCTTAATCTAGATTCTAAGATAAGTCGTAGGGTCAGTATTGCCTCTCGAACATTTCTACGGAATCCAATCTGATCTTCCCCGAGGTCGGCTTCTACCAGTTTTTCCATTCGTCTGAAAAGAATCCACGTTAGTATTTTGCAGCTGTGACTTATTAAACTGATAGTTCGATAATTTTCACATTTGTCAACACCTGCTTTCTTTGGGATTGAAATTATTATATTCTTCTTGAAGTCTGAGGGTATTTCGCCTGTTCCATACATCTTGCTCACCAGATGGTAGATTTTCGTCAGGACTGGCTCTCTCAATGCCGTCAGTAGTTCTAATGGAATGTTGTCTACCCCCCGAGGCCTTGTTTCGACTCAGGTCTTTCAGTGCTTTGTCAAACTCTGCACGCAGTATTATATCTCCCATTTCATCTTCATCAGCATCCTATTCCATTTCTATAATATTGTCCTCATGTACATCGCCCTTGTATAGACCCCCTAATACTCCGTCCACCTTTCTGTTTTCCCTTCTTTCCTTAGAACTGGGTTTCAATCTGAGCTTTTGATATTCATACAAGTGGTTCTCTTTTCTCTGAAGGTCTCTTTAATTTTCCTGTAGGATGTATCTATCTTAAACCTAGTGAGATAAGCCTCTACATGCTTACATTTGTCCTCTAGGCATGCCTGCTTAGCCATTTTGCCCTTCCTGTCGATCTCATTTTGGAGACGTTTGTATTCCTTTTGGCTGCTTCATTTACTGCACTATTAAACTCTCTCCTTTCATCAATTAAATTCAGTTTTTCTTCTGTCACCCAAGCAGTTCTACTAGCCCTCGTCTTTTTACCTACTTGATCCTCTGCAGCCTTCACTACTTCGTTGCTCAAAGCTACCCATTCTTCTTCTACAGTATTTCTTTCCCCCATTCTTGTCAATTGTTCCCTTATGCTCTCCTTGAAACTCTATACAACCTCTGGTTTAGTCAGATTATCCAGGTTCCATCTCCTTAAATTCCCATCTTTTTGCAATTTCTTCAGTGTTAATGAATAGGTCATAACCAATAGATTGTGGTCATAATCCACATCTGCCCCTGGTAATGTCTTACAATTTAAAACCTAGTTGCTAAATCTCTGTCTTACCATTACACATTCTACTCGATACCTTTTAATATCTCAAGGGTTCTTCCATGTATACAACCTTCTTTCATGATTCTTGAACCAAGTGTTAGCTATAATGAAGTTGTGCTCTGTGCAAAATTCTACTAGGCGGCTTCCTTTTTTTGCTTCTTACCCCCAATCCATATAGACCTACTACGTTTCCTTCTCTCCCTTTTCCTACGGCCGAATTTCAGTCACCCATGACAATGAAATATTCGTCTCCGTTCACAACCTGAAGAATTTCTTTTATTTCATCATACATTACTTCAATTTCTTCGTCATCTGCAGAGCTAGTTGTCATATAAACTTGTACTACTGTAGTAGGCGTGGGCTTTGTACCTATCTTGGCCACAATAATGCATTCACTATGCTTGTACCCATACTATTTCACACGAACTATCTACTTCAGTTTCGTTACAAATCAAACTACGTCTGACAGCAATAAACACTCCACCACCAAACACACTATTCTACAAACGCACTTCACCTTTTGGTTCAGTTCGAAAAGAAAATGGGCAAAATGAATACCTACAAAGTGTCAGGATTGCCAGCCAGTAGACGGATAAGTTAACAGGTGACGGAAGCTGAGACGGGTGGTGATCTCGGTTGCAGGTGAACACCCGGCAGCCATGCAGCACGGCGGCCAGCGGGGGCTCCACTCTGGTCCGGCCGCGTCGACGCTGGCAGCGGGAGGCGCCCTCCTGCTGCTGCTGGCCTGCAGCTGAGTGGTCCACCCAGAGGAACACCTGCTGTGCGTCACCGCGGGCGCTGCCGTCGCCTGGGGCGCCGCCGGACTCGCGTCGGCAACACCGCCGTGGACAATCGCCACTGGCGCAGTCTGGCCAACCTCTTTCTGTACGTTTTACTCGGTGGGAGACTTTCTAGTGTGTGGTGAGGCTGGAGGGTCACCTGTGGTGTGTGGGATAGATTTGGCCTAGGTGACAGTGCCATTCAGACGACTCGTCTCTGTAAATACACGTATCTTTGGGAAGCTCTTTGCTATGAACGGTAACCATACCGCGGACCGGAGTAGTTGCTTGGTCGTCATTGCATCGTTGTAACACAGTGACCGACCAGCGTATTACTGATGGGCAACTTACGCCAGTGTAGGTATTTACCTGCTAATCGGTGAGTGAGTGTCAAGAGAGTCAAGTGAAGTTATCCGTACGAGACTGCCACGCACTTCGTTTCGAGTGAACCGATTCATCGTGTTTCAGCGTACCTTTTTGGTGTCATCACAAGGACGACTATAATTTCAAATCATTGTGAATGTTGGACTGTTGTGTTTTTCAAATTATTCGTGGATGTAATATATCTCTATTGTGAAATAGTTTTAATACAATACCTGACAACTAATTTAATGTTATTCTCCTTTAAATTATACGATGAGTTGGTATTTATGAGTCTATAACATCGAATTCAATGAAAACCATTCCAGTAGCATTATCGATGGATGTTGTCATTGGATTATATAACAGTACTTGCCAAAGTATTTTCTGAAAAACGAAACCTGTTGCTTGAATAATGTACTTGTGAACTATTTTTCTTGGACAGAAATTAAAAAGAAATTACCCTATCAATACCTCATCAGATCCAGTGCTTTTTTCTATCCATTTCCGAAGTTGAAAACATCTGTAAGATAACGTCCAGGCAAAGACGAATAGAACTACATACTGATCGTTATCTCTGTCTGTTTCATGGTCGTGTGACTTTCCATCGTTTTTATATTGTATTCATATTTCTTTATGAGGAAGATTGACATTTGAAATAAGGTAAGTGAAATGTTGTACTTGTCATATTCCATTGGCTAAATTCATTTTCACATCGTGGTAAAGACACTACCCTTACACCTCTCGGACTCTGCTTACATAACTTTACAAAAAAAGGCTTAACGCTGAGTAGTTCGCCAGTCTTACGAAGTTTGTTTTGTCTGGGTCTCGTGAGATGGTTTCCCATATTCCATTCGACTACCCGTGGCACGTTTGTTCTCTTTTTCAAAAAATTTCTAAAGTTTGTTTTACTCTAATATGATGCAAACTTGTCAATGTGTAGAAATTTTTGCCAGTGGCTCTAGCAGTATCGGTATCAAACACATGCAGCACAGCAGTTCAGTGCTATTAAATCCCTTTCTATTAATCTCGGCTATAACTCCGTCCGAACAGGCCTCGGACGGCACACCGCTCACCTGACCGTATGTCAGTTCCCGAGACCGGAGCTGCTACTCAATCAGGTAGCTCCTCAGTTTGCCTCACAATAGCTGAGTGGATTCCGCTTGCCAACAGCGTTTGGAAGACTGGATGATCACCCATCCAAGTGCTAGCCCAGTCCGACAGTGCTTAACTTCGGTGATCTGACGAGAACCGCCGTTATCACTGCGGCAAGGACGTTCTCTTAATCTCGCCTATAGTGTTAAGTTAATTCTCCATGAACTTTGAGTACAGCTGTGATTGTTTAACGTTTTGGCTCTAATGCTACTATTTACTGGCCAGCAGAGCTCGTCTAGGTGAACAGCTTTTCAGGGTGCCAAATACATATTAGCCAACTAAAACGCTTCTGCACTTTATCAACAGTATAGGGGCACGTGACTTGACGACTGGTGTAATTAGTAAAAATGCTGACATGCGCGCCACATCCACATCCTGATCAGACTGTATGATCATTTGCAAAAGTCAGAGCAACAAAAATATACTCAGGCAATTCCATGAATTAAGAGAATCCTCACTAAAATACCACTTCTAAGTACTGTTCTCAGGCACCTAATGCAGCATACGATACTGTCGTGCCTGTGTTTTTCTGATTACGATCCAAAGCGCTATTGGACACGCGTGCTTGTGATAAGCGGGAAATCTGTGTTCTAGCCCCGAACGGATTTTCATTGTTGTCATTCCATTCAACAGGTGACCGTTGTCCTATTCGCAATTTCGAATTCGTTTAATCCAATGTAGCAGGTTCAGTCCCGCAACTTACTCAAACAAACCAAGCACAAAACTGATTAGCTGGGTGGTAACGTGTTTATCTCCTATGCACTGGGACCGGGTTCGATTCCCGGCCGGGTCGGAGATTTGCTCCGCATATGGACTGGTTTTTGTGTTGTCCTCGTCGTCATTTCATCATCATCATCGGCCGTAAGTCACCCAATGTGGCGCCGAATGAAATAAGACTTGCACTCGGCAGCCGAAACCGAATGGGACATCCCGGCCAATACTGCCATACGATCATTTCATTTTCATTGAGACTGTTATCGCCAGTGAGCATACTACTTTACCTTTCTCCTCTAATTATCCTAGGTCCATACCGAAGGGCAGAAAACAGTTCTCCACATCAGTTCATAACTACGTTTCGTCTAAAGACCAAATAAAGTGTCCGCCACAAAGAACCTGTATACCTCACGCCCGAGACTCAAGTAACAGTGAACTGACTAAAACGGAAAAGATAATTTTTACTATTAAAAACAGTCTTGGTCACGATTTATTTATCAAGGTGACCGGTTTCAACCACTACGGCGGTCATCTTCAGACCATTGTGTAGGAACCTCTTTCTGTCGGAGAATCACTACTCCAACAGAAAGACCATTGTGTAGGAACCTCTTTCTGTCGGAGAATCACTACTCCAACAGAAAGAGGTTCGTACTCAATGGTCTGAAGATGACCACAGTAGTGGTTCGAACCGGTCACCTTGATAAATAAATCGTGATCAAGACTTCTTTTTAATAGTAAATATCTGTAAGACATTGATCACTGCCTTTCCCGTAATGTATTCCAAAGAAATGATAATGGTAACATTAAAAATTTGTAGTTGCCTGTTTATAAGAGATACTGGAAGTGATGGCCACAGGCATCCAGGCATCGCTGACTTCGTGTAATAACGTTATCAGCCACACGCTGTAACTTTGCAGTCATGATGTTGTTAATTTCTCTAGTTATGTTTGGTTTAAGGGCGTCTATTGTGCTAGATTTGTCAGCATCACACGATGTTAAGTCCAGGAACCTTGACGGTCAGAGGACTCTACTGACACGTCTATCTTCGGGGAACGTGTTGATGATATGGGACATAATATGTCGAATGTGTAGGTGGTTGTTTCCCCTTGTTGGAATATTGGATACAGCTTCTCTACATCTGTTAATTGTGCATAGAAAGAGTGAAAGTTTTCGAGATGTCTAGCACTGTTTAAAGTGTAACTGATAAAAATGGGGCCAAAAATGTGCATGCCAGACAATGAACGCCAAACACATACCTTGTTTGAGTTGAGACGTTCTTCACGCAGAATATGTGGGTTGTCCAGCAACCAGTACCTGCAGCTCAGGCAGTTTACATAGCTTGACAAATGAAATCACACTTTATATGACAGGAAATAAAATAAGGATCTAACTAACTGTTAGCAATTGATGATACCTGCTAGTAACCACATTGAATTATTTTTTCTTGATCCTCAAATTTCAATTATTGCACCATACTCGCACGATAGGTTTTTAATTTCGGATCATTTAGCACTGATGACACGATGTATGAGATACACCAGCCTGCTGCAATAACCTCCTTACCGACTTGTGGGGACTTCCCGTAATGTGCATGTCAATTCCGTCTATTGATTCAGGAGTCCTCACTGTTGGTCGCCTATTCGTCTGCACGTTTTGAACGGCTCTTGCAGCCCTCCATTTCGTGTACAGATCATGAATAGTGGTGGCCACATGAAGATTCCTACCAGGATATTTCGCTTGAAACATTTATCTAGAATCCTTCATGGAGCCTGTCTTTAAGTAGCACACCACAATGTCAATTCGCTGTAGCCGGCCGTTGTGACCGAGAGATTCTAGGTGCTTGAGTCCGGAACCGCGCTGCTGCTACGGTCGCAGGATCGAATCCTGCCTCGGGCACGGATGTGTGTGCTGTTCTTAGGTTAGTTAGGTTTAAGTAGTTCTAAGTCTAGGGGCTTAATGACCTCAGATGTTAAGTCCCATAGCGCTCGGAGCCATTTGAACCAATTCGCTGTTTTAGTGAAAATGGCCCATGGCCTTAACAACTCAACAATATGAACGTATCTCAACAAATGACTCACGAATACACAGTTGCAATTACCGATAAAATGCAGAGCAACCACCCTTCGACGCAGTGTTGCCTTTTCGCAATTGAACTAGAGATGATAAAGCGGTACCTAAGGCATACCAATTTTATGTGGATAACCTGTACAAAGAACCACTACGGAATATTAAATCCCATTTGGTTTTACTCTCAGTTTGTGGTTTTCGCACAGTCCGGTGGTGCTAATGAAATAAAATTAAATTTCCCGTTTGCTACTCTCTCGTACTCCCACTGGAAGAACCAAGTAACACATACCACTGATTTTTCCTAGATATAGAAGAGTTGGGAAGGCTTTGAATCTTTGAATCATATGAAACATAAAATTAAGTATCTGCAGTATCTGTTTACGAGTACAAATGAAAAAAAAATCACATCAAACGTACGTTTGCCTTTCCTTAATCTATGTTCTGTATGAAATCGTAAAGCCTGTACTGCATCATATGTTCCTACATTTGTCCGGAATCCAAACTGATCTTCCCCGAGGTCGGTTTCTACCAGTGTTTCCATTTTTGCGTAAATTGTTCGCGTAAGTATTCCGCAGTTATGACTTATTAAACTGATAGTTCGGTAATTTTTAGTTCTGTCAGCACCTGCTTTCTTTGGAAATGCAGTTACTATATTCTTCTTGAAGCCTAAGGGTATTTCACCTTTCTGATACATCTTGGTCACACATGGAAGAGTTTTGTCATGGTTGGCTCTCCCAAGGTGAACAGTAGCACTAGCGCAATGTTGTCTACTCTTAGGGCCTTGTTTCGACTTAAGTATGTCACTGCTTTATCAAATTCATCACGTGGTATGATATCTCCCTCTTAATTTTTTACGTTTCTTCAGTCTCTTTAGTTTAAATCTGCAGGTCATAACAAATGACGGTGAGCGTTCTCATATTCCCTTCCATGAAAGTGTTTTGCGTTTTAGAAACTGATTTCTAAATCCCTGTCTTATCATTATGTAAAATATTTGAAACCTTTCAAAGCTTCCAGCTCCCTTTAGTGTAAACGATCTACATCATGTTATTTAAACGAAATATGGCCGGCCGCTGTGGAGGAGCGGCTCTAGACCTTCCAGTCCGGAACCGCGCTGCTCCTAGGGTCCTAGCTCGGGCATGGATGTGTGTGATGTGTCCATAGGTTTATTAGGCTCAAGTAGTTCTAAGTCTGGGAGACTGATGACCTCAGATGTTAAGTCCCATAGTGCTTACAGACATTTTTTAAAAAAACCAAATATTACAAATTATTAAAATATATCCAGTGAAAAATTCTACTTCTCTCCCACACCGTCTTGCAATAGTTACTCCGTCTCGTTCTTTTCCAACTATTGAATTAAATTCCCCGTTCAAAATGGATGTGAGACAGAAAGCGAAAATGTGTGTCTCGCGAACAATTTTCTATTCTGAGCTATTGTAATTTTTTCGTTCAGTGTTATATTATGAACAATTTAAAACAAAGTAGATTTATATCCCTAAAGTTATGAGTGAGGTTGTATATTCGTGATTGGAAACATGTGTTTTGAGATAATGCTTTTTAAAGTTTTAGTTTATTGTCACTGTTTAATTTGATATATTTAAGAAACAGGTTCTGCATATATATTACCCTTAAAACATCCTTTGTCAATTGATACAGACTTTTTTTAATTTAATATTGCGCATTAGGTGGTTAACCCCTTCAAACCTGTAGCACGTTACACTAAAACAAATAACATATCCCCAAATTGAGAAAAATCTGTGTACCCTGGATAACCTTTATTGGCAACATATTGGCACTTTTACCATGTGTTATGGCACATTTTAAACAACATTTTGGATTTTGAGGCCAGTAATGTGCCCAAATCACATAAAAGTTTGAATTCAACCCCCACTTCCCTAAAAATAGATTACTGAGACCAACATTTTACAGTGGCCAAAGCATTTGACTATCTGCTTACAAAATACTTGTTACTGAAGGCATTGAAGATCGTTCACAAACAGTGTATTCACCTCTTCTATGGTTGTGGAATATCTGGCTGGTAAGGTTCTTCCTCGGGTTCCTCGTTGTCACTGACGGGAGGTTCTGGTTCACGCTCTGTTTCTACTTCACGACATAATATATCTTTTTGTTTCTCTTTGCAGTAGGTCTTGATATTTTCAAAAAGATAATATTTCTATTGTTTCGTCATTCCTGCTGAAGTTACCGCACCAAGATACCTAACAGGTCCGTTTCCTTCAGAAAAGATGCGGTGTGCAGTTTCATTTCTATCGATCGTTTTTCAACGTACACTAGTTTTGTAGCTGATGATGTACTCGAAGTACACATAATTAATTATGTGAGGTACTTTGTTAGGACTACCATTCTTCAACACATTTAGGCACTCATACGTATCCACAGCAACTCAGGCCTTGTTATTTCTAGCAACAAGAGCAGAGTCAACATGTTGTCCAGGCTTTTGCTGCTACAGTAACGTCAACTGTCAGCTGGCACTTTAGAGCTTCCAGCAGCAAATTGGTACGTTTCGTAGCCTTTTAAGGCTCTCATATAGAAATGGGCCACTAGCTTTCTTTGGCATTATTGTGTTGACAAAACATACTTAGTCTATTCCGAGCCGCTTTAAATGCCCATAAAATGAGAGAGATATTATTTTCTGAACTATTGCCTTTTCAGCTGCGAGATTTAAGAGAGGGACCTCTTGTTGGGCTAATGTTACTTTCCCATAACGACATGATGTTCTTTTTCAGAAGACTGACATTGATTGTTATTAATGATATTATTGACTCTTGGGGGATTCAGTAACTTTCAAATCGATACAATTCTGTACAGAGTAAATTAAATTACTACAATATATTAATAAAACCGAAAGTAAATTTTTTGGACGTTATCACACGTTTTTACTCGTATTTTATTTCTCCGACAAGAGGTCGCTTTTCGCTTTCCATCTCACAGTTATTTTCGGGGCCAATAAGAATTATAATACTTTCTTTTATCCCATCGTCCATTCTTTTAATCTCTTCATTGCCTGTGGAGATAGTAGGGATGTAAACTTGTATTACTATGTCAAGTATTTTCTTCATATCTGTCTTCGCTGTTACAAAGCGTTTGCTATGCTGTTTGTAGTAGTTTAAACCACATTCCTGTTTTGAGAGATATGAAGGGAACGTTAGGCAACGATTGACTGAAACAGGGCAAGAATCACAACAGAAGACGAAGCTTTGAGATATGAAAAACTAAAGGCAGCAGAGGATTAAATAAGCACAAAGACAAGGCTAGTTGAAACTTCTGCATTATCCATGAGATCTTCAATCTGACAAAAAAAGGAAATATAAAAAGGCGGCATATGAAGGAAGCAAAGGGGAATAGGCGCTTAAAGGTGAAACTGGACGAAGTTCAAAGCGGAAAAGCAGGAATGGCTAGAGGAGAAGTGTAGGTTTATATAAGCGTGAATTACTATGTCACAGACAAATGCGCCATACATGATAGTTAAAGGTGCCACTGGGGAGAATAGAAGCACATATGTGAACACCAGGAACTCACATGGCAAATACATACTACTCAAAAAGGGAAGGTTCACAGATGTACAGAATCCATAAAAGATTTATGCAAGGTGATTAGAGTGCCGCTAGTTATTGGTTTTATGCAACCTGCAGCACCCTGAAAGGTTCTCATTTTCTCAAGGTTGCTACCTGCGAACTATTAATGCAACAGAAAAAATGAATTGTACCATTTTGTAGGAAATTTTATGTAGTTAATTTCTGTACTGGAATACGTTCTCACTAGAGGCCACAGTTTTCGAACTAGTCAAGAAAAAAGTGTAGAGGTCACTTTCGTAGGGACTGGTGACTGTACAGGTTGGATTCTAGCAACTACCTTTTCTTCTTCTAATAATTCGTGACAGCATTTTTCAATACGATGTACTAAAATGGTAGTCCAGTAATATTCACATCTGTCAGCACGTGCCTCCTTTGCAATTATTCCTCAAGTACAGATTATTTAGTCTGCCAGCTAGGGCTCGCGTACTAGATGGAATACTACTGTTATGGTTAATTCTCAAAGGATTTCATAATGCTGGCAGACGATTTCTAATCCAGATGACAAATTTCGACACAGGTCTTTTAAGGCAGATCAAATTCTTTTCTCTGTATCACAGTTTCCATCTCATATTCTTCTGTTTCTATAACAATGTCTTACTGGAATACTCGCCGGAGGCCATAGTTTTAGAATTAGTCAAGAAAAAGTGTTTGTAGTAGTTAGTTTTTGTCATATTGGTTTCTCCCGAACAAGGCGATTCAGCTGAATCTCCCTATGTAATTTACCCAACACGAAAAGCCTTGAAATACAGTGCGCACGGTATTCACATTCTCTCCCTCTTTATGCGCAAACTAGTAGTCCTACAGAAGAAATGAACGGGACCTTTTCGTATAGGCTAAAGAATGGTATACCTAAGTTTATAACAATTGTAGATTTATAGAAAACGTTTGACCATTTTTATTGGAATATACCCCCCTTATTTCTGAACGCAGCAGCGGTAAAATACTGTGAGCGAAAATTTATCTTTTACTTCTACAGAAACCTCGTTGGGCACAAAACAGAGCAGTGAGTGAGGTGATAGTGTGGGAATGTTATGGTCTCTCTCCGATGTTATTTGATCAGTACAGACTTTGTAGTTATATCACACTTGGCTAAGGACGTAGAGATCATCTGAGCGCAATTGGTAGTGTCTTGAAAAGAAATTACAAGACAAACGTAAAAAAAAATAACCATACTGTAAGGCAGTCATGAAATCGTACAGTGCTGACAGATTTAGATTAGTAATTGACATTATAGAAGTAGTAAAGAAGTTTTGCTGCTTGGGCAGTAAGGTAACTGATGAGATCCAAAGTAACGACGTGAAATGCATCCCAACAACAGCAAGAAAAGCGTTTCTGAAATACCAAAACTTCTTGACAGTCAGCATAAAGTTACGTGTTACGAAATATTTTCTGAAGTTATTTGTCTGGAGCGTACCCTTGTAAAGAAGTGATACGTGGGCGTCGACCAGTTCATAGAAGAATTTTTCCGCAAGTGGTGCCAGAGAAGTATAATGATATCTGGTTTGTGCAGCGCTCAACTGCGCGGTCGTCAGCGCCCGTACAAAGACCCAATTTTTACACAATCTCATTTTCTATACACTCCAATATAGCCACTATCACGAATGATGATGATGAAATGATAAGGTCAACAAAAACACTCAGTCCCTGTTCAGAGAAAATTCCCGCCAGGAATGGAAACAGGGACCCCGCGATCCACACGCAGAAACACTAGCCACTAGACCACGAGCTGCGGACCCAGAGAAGAATGTTGAAGATCATATGGATAACGTGAGTACGAAATAGAAGGTACTGAACGGAATTGTGGAATAAGTTAATTAAAGACAAAATTTAATTAAAAGGAGGTCGGATTCTAGTAACTACCCTTTCTTCTTTTAATAATTCGTGACAGCGTTTTGCAATACGATGTACTAAACTGGTAGCTCGGTAATATTCACATCTGTCAGCCCGTGGCTCCCTTGATAGACATCAATGCATCGTCAATTTGAATTGGAAAATAAACGGATCGGTAAAATTTGAATATGAACATCAGGATTGAAATACATTAAGCAGATTGAAACGGATGTGGACTGCAATAGCTACGCAGAGATGAAGAGGATTTTATAGGATGGATTAGCGTGGATTTCTGCATCAAACAGGTCTTCAGACTGCAGACAATAGCAAAAGGAGTAAATTCATACCACAATGTCCGTGGGTGACGTATGCCTTTTGGCGATAAATCAGGAAAATTTAGAAAACGTGTAGAATGGAATATATGTAGTCTTTTGCACAGGATGTGTGCTACGATTAAACCACTCTACTACAAAAGGTGGTAACGAGCCGTTCAGCTGAAAGTTTCCACACTCTTCAATATAAGAAAAAATACAGTAAATAAAGAAATGAAAGAATTGTATACTGTAGAGCCGGTAAAGCTGCAAAGGAAAATCGAAGCTAATAATGTTACGTTAGCTGAGCAGAACAATTGAATAACGTTCTCTTTCCCGAAAGACATTTGCAAACTAACAAACAACATCCATGAAGCATAGAATCACAACATAGGTTGGTAGCACGTTGTAAACAATCGGCAGTCTGGAGAAGAGGAAACTGAAAAACTTTAGGTACGTGGTGATGGTAACCAGAAAAAGGCTTGGTATTATGAAGATCGAGGAAGATCGGACAGAGGCTGAGGTCAGTACACAATCCTTACCATACGAATCGGCTAGTTAATAGGACTCCTCAACTGCATTTACGAGGGTTGTCCAGGAGGTAATTTCCGATCGTTCGCAAAATGAACACCACAGGGAAAACCCCATGACGCTTTGCATAGATGTGTTGAGTAGTAACTCCAGTACGACCGTCGATCGCATGAAGACGCTCTTTTCAGTTGTGAGCACACTGTGAAATCTCCCATTCATTCCTTATCACCTCAGTGGTGTTACCCATTGCGTCATGGTGTGGTGAGCCATCAGGTATAACTTCTGGTCATATCTCATAGTGATTGAGGGAACTCGAACGGCACATCATGTAATGGACGTGCTACATGATCATGTGTTACCTTTCATGCGACAATGTCATGGTGTCATTTTATCTGGACATTTGTCATCTGCTTTAGCATGTGTCTACATGACCTCTCAGCATGATGCTGACGTGGCCCGTGGTCAACAAGTTCTCTAGATTCTGTCCCCAGTCCGAAATGTCTCAGGCCAGCTCAGATATCAGCTCTGTGCCAGTTGCCATCACACAGGATGTCAATGACTAGTTATAACTGTAGTGAGCCGGATTGCTGCAGAAGACCAGACAATGGTGTTACAACGCAATTGTCAAGCAAATCATTGCCTGCATACGGGTGGGGGGGGGGGGGGATGCAACATTATTCTGATAAGTAGGATCATACTGCAAATTCCTTGTAAAGTTGACTCGAATCTGTAATCAGTGAAACAACGTCACATACACTCCAAACCACTGAAGTTTCATTTCGACTCCATTCCTTAAGAGTTTTTCAGAGGACGTGCAGCTGTGTTGCAATGGTGGAAAAAACTTCCGGGGGAAATAAAAACACAACATGGGCAAAAACAGGGTAACACTTCCGCTTTTTCAGTATTGTTGCCAAGAATCCTTATTAGGAAAACCATAACCTGTTGCTTCCTTGTACAGTTATGTAGACTGATACATATATGTGTATACATATATACCAAAAAATAGTCTACACAACTGTGTAGGGAAACAGCAGGTGACGTATCGCTAATAAGGGTCCTGAAACGTTCCCCAAAGCCAGACAGATATGGCGTAACGTGCTGAAGTGTTTGCCTTGCACGAAAGGGCTACCAAGTGTGAAGTCTTACAGAGAACAATGCACCAAATCAGGAACACCTGGCGACAGTAGAAAGAGACACAGGCATTCTAATTACAAACACGTTACGTTGTCAGTGGGTGTTTGCTACCTTGATAGCTAGGAGCTCTGGAATGAATATCTCAGAAAGTGACCATAAACTTTGTTAGGAAAACAAGGCTCAGTCGCAATAAGTTGTCATGCCTCCAGCTGTCTCTTCTGATTCCTAAGTGCCCTGCAAGCAATTATTACTACATGCACACGTGGTTTGTTCAGAAAATTCGGGAGCATTCGTAATTTCGCACCAATGGTGTGTTGGTGCGCAATGCGGTTGGCATTCCTGAACACGCCGTTGTTCAATGTGTTACTGCCAGAAGTTCCATTGTTGCATGTCTATTAGCTATTGTTCAATGCTGTATTAAGTTGTGTCACACAGTTTTCGAAATTCGAGATGGCGGAGTTAGACGAGGAATGCGTTTGCATCAAATTCAGCTTAGAACGCAAGGAAACATTTACAGGGACACACTAAATGGTGCAAGGGACTACGGTGATGAGTGTTTAAGTCGTACTCGGCGCTACGAACTGTGCACACGATTTAAAAAGGGCCGGAAGGAAATTAAGAAGGATCGTAGTTCAGGAAGCCCTTCGACGTCTACCGACCGACGCTCATGTCAGAAATGTCAACGAAATTCTGGGTGCCAATCGAAGACTGGCTATCCGAGAGATAGCAGAAGATTATAACGTTTCAGTTGGATCATATCGTGAAGGAGATGGTCTGAAATTTGTGGGAGATAATTCATGGCCGGCACGAAACCGAAATCACTGTGCTGCCTCATCCTCTGTACTCTCCAGACCTTGTCCCTGCCGACTTTTTTTCTACTTCCAAAGTTGAAAAGCCCGTCGAAAATGATGAAGATTAGGAACGACAGACGATATGGAAAATTCACAGACAGCGCTTCACCCTATCCAGCAAGAGGCGTACTAAGGCTGATTCAGGTAGTGAAAAAGGCACTGGGAGCGGTGTATCATTTGTGGAGGAGAGTATTTCGAAGGAAACCGTGCACTATAAGTAACAGGTTAAGGTTACAAGTGCTGGCACCTATCGATAGACCTCCTATTTGGCAACAGGCATGATTCTGTATACGTACAGTGTTCAAGCAGGTCGATACCTGTGGATTAGATATTCACTGATCGCGACTGCCACGATTGTCAATGGAGCAGATGGATCTGGCTGCTGCGTTGACAAGTTTTGTCTCCTAGGATTGCGATAATCTTTTGCTGTAGTGTTTGATGGTGTCGAATACGGAGTGCTACACACAGAGCACAGGTTCCTGGAACCCGCAATACAATATCCAAAGTTTTGCGGTACAGAGAAGGACAAAATAGAAATTATGGCCCAAGCAAGAGCCATCGTCTTCTACTCCACTGGAGTGTGCAGCAATGGGGTGCATTACACGAATAGCGGCGGACACTCCAAGACATAGATGACTTTACGGAATATAAAGAGAAGCAATTATACATGCTTGGGAATGGGGAGGAACCATACGTGTAGAAATGTGGAACGCATCAGACATCAGGATGCAAGAAACATACATTAACATTTATACCGTTGGCACACGAAATTTTATACATTGTGCAAGGTTAACAATATGTGAAACAAATGTTGAAAACTTACTGTTTCATTGCGATAGAGATTTGTTTAAATTAGTTTATCAGATTGTTGGTACTCTCCCCGTAACAATGCTTCCAACATTTATGAACTAAATACAGCTACAGTAGATGGTAAAAATTGCTGCCCCGATTTCGCAGTATGTCTAATATGGGTCTCGTAGACTGCCTCACTCATTCAAAGATTATGGGCAAGGTACAATCTCACACGCTGCATGTAGGATTTCCACTATATATTGTACAAAATGTACCTGAGTTCCATTATTCAAATGGCTTCACATGAAGAAGTCCAGTTGGTTCAGGTTACGGGTCTCAGGGGCTATGTTACAAAGCCATCTCCACCAATCCAGTGATCCCTTGACATCAGTCCACTCTGGGTACTGTAAGCTCATCAGACATTTGTTGATGCGCTACCTCGTGCTGGAGCCACAAACATCAACAGACTGCAAGTGGCACACACTCCTACAAATTCATTCCGTGGATAAATGTTATATATTGCACAATGATGTAGCCTGTGATTTGAGGGGGTGTATGTGGAGCATAATCGAGTAATCATGGAATATGCGAGCCTATGCACTGATGGTGAACTTTATTTGACGATGTTGTTAATGGGTGGTGTGTGGGTATATCTCCACTCACACATTGCATTTGTTCATGGTGAACTCGCTGTCAACAGTGATGTATGTCTTGTCCATGGGCAACACATTGCAGCCTAATATAGCTGCCTTGTGCAATGCTGCAGGAACCACTCTCCAAACCCTCACCTGGAGCAAAATCGTGGACAACAGTGCCATTATCTTCTGAAGAAGGAATGCATACCTTCCCTCCAGATGCCACACCCACCAAACCTCTTAGGGGGCGATTTGCATTGCATGTGCCTCAGTGTGGGTGACTGCAGATGGGGCAAGTGGAACCTCTGAAGGACATTCTCTGCAAATCGTAGCGTGTGGTTTCTTCTGTGAAACAATATGAAACCACCCTTTCCACGCAGATGTTGAACGATGGCTGCAAATGTGGTGGTGCTGCTGACGCCTATTAAGATATCGTTGCCCATGTATGCTTAATTCTGCATGTACATTGCCTCTCGCCTCACCATATCTGAAATGCATGTCATATTACTTGGCCCAGTGAAAGTCTCCACGATGCACTGCACTAACATATGACAAACTATGACTGAGCACAGTGTTTCAGTCCAAATGTTTATCGTTCTCCATTCCCACTACCACTGTTAGTGGTATCTACAGTGTTGGTTTGACAGGCATAGCCGCGTTCAGTGCCATCTAATTTTCCGAATGCTGCCAGGTATATTGAAAAATGTGCTGGCCATAATCTGCTCCCTTAAAACGTCAATCCTGACGCTGGAGGGGAGCCATGCAGTGGGCGCCAGCGCCTATAACTTTGGGACTCCATAACGTCTCTAGTTCCAAACACGGTTTCCTACCCTTACTTTATTCATCGTGGCATCTTTTTTATCCCCTCGAAGGCTTTTTGCGTAATCTTGAAAAATATTGTATATGTACTGAGTTAAAAAAGCCTGCAGCATCAGCAAGACACGGACATAACTTTGTACGTATACTCACAATCGGCAAGTATGTAAATGTTTAGAATCGCAGTTCTGTGTCACAGGTACAACGACCACCTGAGTGCATCAGAACTTTTCCTGTTTAGTGTTGTTCAAAAGCCTAGTGTGGCCTGTAAGGAACGTGGACTGCATCACATGTTGAGGGACCAATGTGCCTCCAACATCAAAGCTACATGCTTCCCCCACCAAGCCAATAATGATTTTTGCGACAGTCGCACGTTTTGCTGTTTGGGAGCAATACTTGTGGCACTGCCGTCGTTGATGTCTCGTACTACACTAACCTGTCTTCATTTCTGCTTGATGATGCTATTCACGGTTTCACACGTACGATACTTGTGCTGCACGTGGCAGTAAATGTAAGACAGCACTCAATAGAGCTGCACTGCAGCAGAGCGGCGCGGCATGACGTTGCTCTATTTGGTATACCGCATTTAGTCTGCAGTGGCTCAACCATACGTTGCAACCTTTGTACATACGTGCTTCTGCAACCTCCGAGCAAAACGGACAAAAGCAACATGGACGTGATAGTAATTTCTTTGTTACGTGATGTAGGCGAAAAGTTCGAAGCAAATGCAAGCTACAAAATGTCATTACACTTTGAAATCAGATTATAAAGAAGGAAAATATCACACACTTTTGCCACGAGTTAGAAAGGTTCCCGAGATATATCATTCGTACTTTAGAATGTCTCAAGGTAAATTCAGTGATTTATACAAACTATGAAGTCCCATATAGCAAAAGAGAAAATCGATAGCCGCTGATGAATAACACATTGTGACTAATTAAGTACTTTTTATTTGTTACACAGTTATATATTATGATATATGATATGTAACAAGTAGCGGCAGTAGAAAGGCATCCGAAGTTCCGATATATTTTGGTTGTTTATTTAGATTTCCCTCCCTTACGCATTGAGTACCCTAGTCCGTTCCCCTGGAACAGCCACAGATATTTGTTGCAGTTTACTAGAAGAAATGAGGTCTTTATGGATTTCCGTACTGTGATGTATTGATATCGGTTATTTTGCGTTTTGAGAAAGTTAATTTAAATCAGATGTAGATGGTATCGCTTCGTGAAATTCTTTAGACGAATCATAAGATGGAGATGGAGCAGCTTCGTATGTTACTTTTCTGGCTTACCCAGTGCATGATGTCGAGCGTCTCTGTAGAGTCTCGTATTCTACATCTGATACTACATAGAAAATTTATTTTTCGCCTTTAGTCGTAGCTTCAGGGGCAAGGCTTTGACGGAGTCAGCCATAGGTCTGTAAATCCAATGTACAGGGTTTCGACCTTCTGTTGTTGCGGGTGTATTTGCAGCAGACTGGGAATTTAAATAATTCTGTACAGCACTGCCTACTGGTAAGTGACGCGTTATCTAGGTTTTCCTTGCAGTAATATTTCTGAACGTCAGTAATGTTGCCGATGAAGAACCCAGTGCTGAATTTAATGGCTCAGGAGAAACTACCATACGTCCAGAAGACAATTACCATTAGTAATATTATCATCACTAGCAACGGACTCAGCATCTTCATTCTTACTCTCTGTAAATGTTGCAAGCTTTCTATAAAACACTATCTGTACGTGAGGAAACTGAACACATTGATTCCAAAACATCCTCACGTAACATGTACTATATAGATTTTGTTGCTGAGTAGAACTTACTGTTCTTCGGCTCAGAGTTGCTCACTTAAACACTCTAGTGAAATAAAATTTTAAACATCATTGGATTCAAAATTTGAGATCGAGTGAATGAACGTAATTAAACGCCACAAGAAACTCATCATGTACTTAGTGAGTACTAATTATCGTAGTACATAACGAACGTTGCGTGATGTGAAGTGCATTATTTGGCATGGGATTTCCACAAAAAAAATTAAAAATAAAAATTACTGCTCTACTGGGAAGAAAATAACGCTCCACAATCTTGACTAAACACTATTTGCACAAGAATGCAAGGAAAGGTCTGCTCTCAGATATAAGGGACTTACCTCATGCTCAACGAACTGTTTTTGCGTCTGGAGCACTTACGTTCTCGAAAGCAAATACAAATCAGCAGATGCAGCTGCTAAAGTTAAATAATCCACTCTAAGTGGGTTTGTTAGTAATAATCAGTCACATCGTGGGGTGTAAGATGTAAGGCACACACGGCAATGTCTTCACAAGTTCAATATGAACCATCGAGGTGGGATTTATTCCAAAGAAAAGCTTTCTTGGGAAATCAAACTCTGATTATTATGCAAAAAACAGCACAATATAAGAAGACTCTAACAATTACAAAATTCTTTCATTGCAACAATTACAAACAGACCTTTAAAATTACACCAAAATTTTCTTAATCAATATGAAGAACGATAACGTATTATAAATGTGTTTTATCTCCATAATTAAGTATTCAAAATAGTTTCTCCACGATTCAGAAATAACAGATCACTTTCTCTGATAAACTCAACTGCTCACAACTATGCCTCAAATTAGAATGTCAGAGCGTTGCACAACAGATTGACTAGCAAATCAACCACAAATAAAAATAAACACAAAGTCTAGGATATTATTCACTACTCATGCAATGCGCAAACTCATCTTTGTCCCAGTACAGTAAAGGTCAATTATTTAAAATGGCAAAAAACATATGAGAGCTTTGCTCTCTTTCCTGAAAATACGGCCGTAAGAACTCCATTTGACTTTCATATTTCCCTTTTTTACTTTTAGTAAGAGCACTATTAAACTGACGTTTCTTTACACGAGTGTGATGGCTGTTTCAAAAAGCTTTCCATTTCGCTTTGCAATAAATATCTGCAAAAAAATCTTAATTTTGTTTCCTTTAGGTACCTTGCTACCGGCGATTCATTCAAAACCGTCGCTGAATCTTTTACTTTGGGATATAGAACCACAGAAAAACTTATACATAAAACGTGGCAGCATTGAGGGACGTGTTATCCAAGATGATGAGAGTTGGAAGAAACCAGAAAAATACTTTTCGAAAATTTGGAATTATCCCAAATGTATTGGCGCACAAAGTGGAAAGCGCATACAAATGATCTTGCCTCATGTCGCATTAAATGGAAAGTACATAAAAATGATCTCGCCACCAAAATATGGCTCGCTATATTTTAATTAGAACAAATGTTTCTCTATTGTCCGACTAGCTGTAGGAGAAACAGCCTATAAATATATACAGGGTGTTTCCGTAAGGGCGTATAGAAATGTAACAGGACGCAGAGAATACTCTGCGGAAGCCAGCTTAAGGAGATATCGAAGTAAACTTTGTTAACCGCTCTTTCTAGCATCACTATTTTCGAGCTTATTTACAACTCACAGACCTACATGTATACACGTACTGTGCTGTTTATTTACATGTAGATTCTTTATTTCCTGCGTGAAAACTCGGAGGACAATTCTGATCACTAGGAAATCATGATGTGAGCTTTGTTTATTTTACTTGTCCATAAGGTAGCGCCGGCAGGGTGGCCGAGCGGTTCTAGGCGCTACAATCTGGAACCACGCTAGCGCTACGGTCGCAGGTTCGAATCCTGCCTCGGGCATGGATGTGTGTGATGTCCTTAGGTTAGTTATGTTTAAGTAGTTCTACGTTCTAGGGGACTGATGACCTCAGACGTTAAGTCCCATAGTACTCAGGGCCATTTAAACCATAAGGTAACACTGTTGCATTGTATCTACATTGTCTCTTAAGAGAACGTGCTATGAATCAATGGCAGACTCATCCATTATCCAGTGTTATTCAGAGACGTACAGTACAATACGATGGAGCGGTACTGGTATAGTTTCGCAAACTCACTGACACGCACCTCGTGTATGGGGAAGTACATCACAGTGCTCTCGTTGCTGTAAGGGTGTACAGGGAATGATGTTCTAATAACAGACATAATCCGTCGCGAAAAGTGTTTATTTCTCTCGATCGACGAATGCGGGACACTGGTTCATTGGAAAGAACAGATGAGAGACCTGGCAACATGAAGACCACTAGCACACCCGATTTTTAAGAGGAAGTTCTGGAACGTTTTGTAGCGGATGCCACTGAAATTTCTCGTAGTATAACACGTGAAATGATCGCTGCAGATATTAGTGTGTGGCGAGTAGTCCAAGAGCCACAACCCCACCCACGTCACGCACAACGAGTCCATGCAATGCTTCTGACTGACGTTGTACCATGAATCGTATTGTATCAGTGGTTGCTCCAACAATAGATTGATCGACCTGATTTCCTCCATATCGTGCTGTTTAGTGACAAGGCCTCATTTTATCGGGATGGTATTTCGAACAGTAATAATAGCCATGTGTGGGATGAGCAAAACAATGTAGTGGCAGCTAAGGCTCTCCATCTAGAGCTTGCTGTTTAGCTTACTGGGAATTATATGGATCACTGTGTCTTTAAAGGCTCATTCTACCAAGCTCTTTGTAAATTTATCCAATTTTTTTATCACTGAAACAACAAAAACCCAATGACTTCATTTCGGTTCCTCCTCTCTTCCTTGGTAGAATACTTAACTTCTTTTTTCAGTCAGTAATTGATTTCCATAAATAACGCCGGAAGATCTTCATGAATCATACAAAATCAAATTTCGTGTGTGATAAATGAAGTAAGTGTTGTAATTCTAAGTGCACTAAGATTAAAAAAATATAATTGCTCAATAGAATAGAATTGTGGTGGTATATTGTTACAAAAGTCAGGGAGAATTTACATCTCGTCTTATACCCATCATCTGTAATGAAGAACGAAAAATATAAACGTGCTATTGTACTTTACAAGCTGAAGTAGTGAAGAAATTCTAGGATGTTTCTCTTGGAAGCACTACTGTCACAGTGATATTGTAATAGTCAGTGTGCGAGTTAAATAAATGCCTAAGCTGAGGATATGTGTGAGCCGGCCCGTGCGGCCGAGAGGTTCTAGGCGAGTCAGTCTGGAACCGCGCGACCGCTACGGTCGCAGGTTCGAATCCCGCCTCGGGCATGGATGTCTGTGATGTCCTTTGTTAGGTTTAATTCGTTCTAAGTTCTACGGGACTGATGACCACAGATGTTAAGTCCCCATAGTGCTCAGAACCATTTCAAACATTTCTGATATGTAATCTGTGATCAATATTTGAGTGAATCATGCGAATATGTTAAAATTTCACATATTCTAACCAACTATGTTGTGGTGACTCCTCGCTACCACAAACGTTTCAACTAAGACGTCTATACCAGTCGTTGTGAGACACATGGTGGACATAAGTGAGCAGTAAACAATTCATAATCTCCCTTAACAGCCCCGGAGAACAATTATGTGCGCAGCCCTCCCAAGTTAACGACTGAATAGGCGTGAGTCTCCGGGGCTGAAGGGCAATCAAATTTAACGACAGTGTTTGTCCTCCAAAGTGTCTGACATTCCGTTATTAAGCTGTCACGGCAACGTGCAAACTGTTACCACTTGAGTAACTTCTCAGTCTATTAACGATGCTTACAGTAGCCCTACCGACCCAACAATGACAATCGGTTATCACGCCGAAGATTCATTCTATCGCTCTTAAAATTCGTAAATGAAAGGAAAACACTCACTCGAATGACACCTTTGCAATGAATGTGGTTTGCACGTAGTGTTTGCCCCAATTTATCTGTATTCCATTATAAAGATAGTAAGTATATACAGCACCAGCAGTTTTACTTCCAGTTCCAGATAAAGGCAGCCTCCAGTCTCTTGAATAAATTACAGTCTTTAGCAAAATACTTTAATGTTGATACGCTATGTGTTTAAATACCGTTTACATAATTTTCCTTGGGTCGAAATCTTTTCGTTTTGTTTTATTTACTGGAAACCAGGAGACAATTTCCGTGGTCCTTCCATCACGAAGTAACTTCCCCACACTGTTTCCCGAACATTTACTTCAATTACATAGTAATCTCTTCCATTCCATCTACTTCCCTTAACAACCTGATGGTAATTATGTGTTTCCCGGTAACACACAATATTCGTTTCGCTATTGATGTCAGAGCCTTCTTCGGGTTCGAATTTAAAGTCAATATCTCAGTGCCGTAAATTAAAACTGGAAATGTATGCAGAATATAGACTCTACAGACGCATCGGAAACTGACCCCAGAAATTTGTATTTAGTCTTCCAAAAGCATTCTTTGCTGTTAATCCCCAGCTTCAACTTATACCAGTAGTATCAAATAGATCTTTGTCGAAACTTGGACTTCATCTTATATGGCGATCGCTTTGTTAGCTCAACACTGAAAACTTTTTTTCTTTTTTTTTAAGTGGTGCAGTTTGTGAGATCCATCACGAAGTTAAGTACATCTTAAGCCATTTATTATACCCTCAAGCTTGAGCACCTAATTTGCATTAATCACACTTATTAACTATAAACAATTAGACTGCGGAAATAATAGCTGATGTCAAATAAAAATTCTGGGTGCCGCTGGAACGAAATAAATACACTTCCACAACATGTGTGTTTAGGAGTGTGGCTATGTTTTTTGTGATTATTGCCTGGGGAACAATTAAGAGTCAGACATGTATTTATTGATTCCATATCGAACACAGTCTTGGCCTACCTGCCACCAACGTTATTGCGCCTCAGAAACAGGTGCTGGAGAGAAGAGTCCTTCGGAAGTGGTATCAATCTCCCTGGCCATCTCAAAACGTACCCTGTGCACGTCTTCGATTTGAATGGCATGTTCGTCTTGTTCGTCTCACCAATCGTATGAACTGTAAGCGATCTTTGTCACTGTTAACACATGATCTTCTCTCGACATCACCATCATCTTCCTGTCAAAGATTTGGCTGGTGCTTGTTCCGAACTCACAAACCAAATTATTCCCATCTTAATATTGGCCTTCCAATATATCTTTTCCTATTTTACTTGTACTTCAAAATCTTCTGATGAATTCTGTGACCTGGCATTCTCATAAGGTGTTGTTTCCAATCTTCACGAATTTTTGAATATTTCTATACATGCTATAAATAATCGTAATTGTAAAAGTCTCCTCTATAACACTGAATTATAATTTCACAAATTGTCTTTTAAAATTATTTTAACTACATCTAGTACGCCAATATCTGCAAAATTTGAACTGATGGGTCCTATATATCATCATCGTCTTTTGACAATGTGGCATTTCCACTGAGCTTGCAGGAAAACGATATACTGGTTTATCCTCGGTCTGTCCTTCCAGTAGAATAGTGTTCTAGTCATCTCCATTGTCATTGTATTCTCTTATAACGATACTTTTCGGAGACTTTTGTAAATATACGACTACTACGAGAGTATAGTGACCGTACATAGTTTCGAGTGCTAATATTCAGTATCGTAATTATTCCCAACTTATATGACGGCTATTGGCATTGGATAAACTTTATGTTTAATGTAGGCTGAATCTTATAACTGACACATGCAGCGATTTCATTGAACAAAAAAATAAAAGGTTCTGATTATCGAACTGAAATTCTAGCCTCTCAGGCAAAGTTACGAATACTTGGACTTTATACACTCCCAGAAAAACATTAGTACTCCTGGAAAGATGACGTCAACGCTGATCCGACGACACCATATGCCACCTGGGGGAGTAGATGTACTGATAATCGTTTCAACATCGTCCGCCAACTGATAGCGAGTGGAATAGCTGCCAGAATGCCATATGTGTTTTCGCTGACTATCTGCTTTGTTTTATTATTGCTCGCGTAACAACTAATGTATGAAATAAAATGTGTTGCTACGAAAAGAGCCCTGAAATACTTTTTAGGGGTGCTGTGCTGTAACTTTCTTTGGATCATTAAATTTCAAAAAAACAAATTATATTATGTTCTTATTATTATGGATCTAGCTTTCTGTTAAAGGATCAATTTTTCGTTACTGTAACTCGTCATAAAATTCAACATACGTTCCTTACTTTACAATTATTGAAAGGTTACTGAAAATTATTTAGTTATCAATACTGATGTTACAGTACGCAGTGTTTGTTCTACATCAAAATTTTGCAGTAGATTTTTGTTAACAGTAAAACACCAATAAGTACCACGACTAACATGAGACTTTTATCAGAGAAAATGATGTTTTTACTATAATGTTTGCAAGACCAGAACTACGTACAGCAAGATTTCTTTTATGTTGTGAAGGTAAATTAACTTTTTGCACTGTTAATAATATAATATCCGCAGCCCACGTCCACCTGTGAAACACATCATAAGATCTGCTGCTGTGCCCTGCAATTTCTAAGCTGAATGAAGCAATTGTGGTCCACTATTGCCTGTCCGCTTCTTTGCGGTATGATTGGTTTCATTTAATGCAGTTTGAATGCGCCGCGGCAGCGGCTCTTTCGTTCGTAGCGCACCTCTGCACAACGATAATATTAAAATAACTGAAAATGTGTTAAAAGGACGGGATAAAATACCAGGCAAGCTTATTACAAAACATAATGCAAGTTTTCACTAAGTAACTCTATTCAAAACATTTCAACAGATTAGATTATTACACATCTTTACAAATCAGTACCTAATGGCGTACGGCTCTCAATCTTGACAAAAGAATGCTACACAAGCGTACAATATAACGTCACAGGACTTCCTAATCATATAACGCCCATAAGACGACAGAGAAATTAATGTTCGGTCACTACTATTTATACTCGTTGTGACAAATTCTCATCTTTGTTTGATATTTAATAATTACAGTCAGTGGCGGATTCAGTACTCGCCGATGCCGATATTATCTTAAAAAATCGGTACATAATTCTATAAAAGTATAAAACATGACACATTATGGTTTCTCTTTACCACATAAAGTTCACACAATCAATGTCCACACAATTACAATCATCCAGTTCAATTATTCTTTTCTCCTCTTTTACCACATAGAATGTGTGTTTTGCCAGGAGACGTTACAGTGTCTACCGTTAAACAGGGAATGCTCACAGCCAGACGTCCCAATGTGACGCAAAAGTAAGCAGGCCGTCACGCCACGGAGACGCACTTCCTACAGTCAACTGAGCGTGTCTGAAAGGGGTCAGATTGTGGCATTCCGAGTGGCAATATGGTCCTTTCGAAGAAATGCCAGAAAGTTGGACATACAGCGTCAGCTGTGCAACGATGCTCATATAAGTGGACGCGTGAACACTGTGAAACCCGTAGACGGGGTTCTGGGCGTCCACTCAGCTCAGAAACCCGTCAGGATTGTCGTATTGCAAAGGCAGCAGTGGCAGATCTTGCAGCTACCAGAGCACCGGCAAGCGTTCTTGTGAGAACGCACACGAGGGATATCTTGGGATGAATAGCGACTCGTTCGACTTGTCAACAAACAAATCTTATAGAACTACGTGAACAGGTCAAGTAGGCGTGGCGTAACGCATCTCAAGACAGTATTCCAGATCTGTACTATCTACTGGATGCCTGGGTCAGCGCCCGCATTGTCACCCGTAGAGGCTACGTTGTAATATGTGTGTTTCAGCAAGGGTCAGTATCTGCTAAGTCAGGACCACTTCTACTACTAATCTGTAAACGTAATCGTCTCATATACACTACATATACTGTTGCTGCAGTAAATCTTTAGTGAACTAAACTCCTTTAAAAGAATCTACAAATTTTTCCCCACCTGTGTATCTTGAGTTCGTCACTGCTTGGATTATAATTGTTTTCCTACCTGAATTAATTCAATGAGGAGGACCAAAAAAGGGAGAGAAGTGACGACACTTTCTGTAGGACCTGACCATCATTTTACATGACAGTGCTCAAGCACGTACTGATTTGTATGACTTGTGGGGCAGCTAAGTGCTATACCACCTACTGCACTCCCCTGAAGTAAGCCCTCGTAAGTTCAATTCGATTTCTAAATTGAAGGAAACACTTCACTGCATTCGCTTCAGATCTGCTACAAATTCGTCGGGCAATAGACCGACCCGCTCGAACTGTCAACGCAACTGGTGGTGCTGCTAAGGGGAACGGTTTATACACAATGCTGGTGACTACTTTTAGGTTCAGTAAAACTTTCAAACACGTATCTATTTAGTATGAGCCGTAAATAAAAAGTTGCCACTATTAATGTTTCAACCCTCATACTTGTTCTTGGATACACTCAAACCAAACAGGAATAGCCAAGTCCCTACAATCCCAAAGGGTAAACCAGATATTTACAGAAACGGGAAGAGTAGATCTAAATCAACTGGAAATTTGTGTATTCTCCCTTAGATTAATGTTTATATACCGATAATTACATTTACTACACTACGGCATAGCCATGGTTACAATTACGTGATTCTTACTATTTCAGCTTTCAGACTGACGCAGCTCCACAAAGCAGCAACCTCTGAAGTCTTCCATCCCCATCTCACCATCCGGAAAACATTCGATCTGTGTGAAACTCCTCGCAGATTAAAACGGTGTGCCGGACTGAGGTTACACTTCGAGTCTCGGTCGGGCACGCTGTTTCAATGTGCCAGGAAGTTTCATAACAGCACACACTCGGCTGCAGAGTGAAAATCTCATTCTGGATTTGATCTGTGAAACGCCCAGTAGTTACCTGATGCAAATAATAGTTCTGTGTTAATTTGCACTGTTATGTGACTGTAATCTGCATCGAAGTTATTCTGCATGATACGTACTGAGGAGCCAAAGAAATTGGTACACTTGCCAAATATCATGTAAGGCAGAGCGAGCACGCAGAAATGCCGCAACACGACGTGGCATGGACTCGACTAATGTCTGAAGTAGTGTTGGAGGAAACTGACACCATGAATCCTGCAAGGCTGTCCTTAAATACGTAAGAGTACGAGGTTTGGAGATTTCTTCTAACGTTGCAAGGCATCCAAGATATGCTCTGTAATGTGCACGCCTGGGAAGTGTGGTGGCCAGTAGAAGTGTTTACACTTAGAAAAGGGTTCCTGAAGCCTCTTTGCAGCAATTGTGGACCTGTCGGGTGCCGCAGCGCCCTTCTGGAATTGCCCAAGTCCGTCGAAATCCACAATGGACGTGAATGGATGCAGGTGATCAGACAGGATGATTACGTACGTGTCACTTGTCAGAGTCGTATCTAGACACATCAGGGGTCCCATATAATTCCGACTGCACACACCTCACACCAGTTCAGAGCCTCCACCACCTTGAACAGTACCCTGCTGACATGCAGGGTCTATAGATTCACGAGGTTGACTCAATATGCGTACACGTCCATCTCCTCGATGCAATTTGAAACGAGACTCGTCCGACCAAGCAACATGTTTGCAGTCATCAAGAGCCCAATGTCGGTGTTGACGGGCCCAAGCGAGGCGTAATGCTTTGTGTCATGCAGTTTTAAAGAGTACACGAATGGGCCTTCGGCTCCGAAAGCCCACATCGATGATGTTTCGCTCAATGGTTCAGACGTCGACACATGTTTACGGCCCAGCAATGAGATCTGCATCAGTTTCAGGAAAGGTTGCAGCCAGCCGGGGTGGCAGAGCGGTTCTAGGCGCTACAGTCGGGAACCACGCGACCGCTACTGTCCCAGGTTGGAATCCTGCCTCGGGCATGGATGTGTGTGATGTACTTAAGTCAGTTAAGTTTAAGTAGTTCTAAGTTATAGGGGACTGATGACCTCAGAAGTTAAGTCCCATAGTGCTCAGAGCCATTTGACCAATTTTTGAAGGGTCGCACTTCTGTCACGTGAACGATTTTCTTCAGTTGCCGCAGAGACGTCGGAGATTCGATGTGTTACCCGATTCCTAATATTCACGGTACACTCGTGAAATAGTCGTACGAGAAAACCCCCACTTAATCGCTACCTCGAAGATTCTGTGCCCATTGCTCATGCGCCGACCATAACACGACGTTCAAACTCACTTAAATCTTAATAACCTGCCATCGTATCATCAGTACCTGCCATCTTATCACCAGTAACCGATCTGACAACTGCGCCATACCCTTGTTGTCTTATATAGGCGTTGCCGACCGCAGCGCCGTATTCGGCCTGTTTACATATTACTGTACTTGAATACGCATACTTACACCAATTTCTTGTGTCTAGCTTAAACGTTGAAAAGCAATATGAAGTGGAACTAACACCTAAGACCGATAGTATAAAAGGCGAATGGTAGACTTTCGTTTATTGGGAGAACATCAATAAGATGTGATTCACTTGTGGTGGATATCGCACGTGGGATACTAGTACGATACGTTCTAGGGCATTGGTAAGTGTTTTGGATCCGCACCAGGTCGGATGAAAAGAAGACATTGAAGCAATTCAGAGGTGAGCTGCTAGTTCTGTTACAGGTACGTTTGAACAACAAGCAAGTATAACGGAGGTGCTTCGGGAACTCAAATGGGAATCACTGAAGGCAAGTTGACTCAATATTAAGAAAAATAATAGAACCGGTACTTGAGGCTAATTGAGAAACGATTCTACTCCGCCGTCAACGTACAATTCGCGAATGAACAAAGAAGATCAGATTGGAGAGATGAGAGCTCGTACGGAGGAGTACAGACTGTTATTTTCCCCTTGCTCTATTTGAGAGGGGCAGTAAAGAAAATGTAGCTGTGCTGGGTACCCTCCGCTACTCTCCATTCGGTGGTTGGTGGAGTATGTATGTAGACATATGTAGATGCAAATGTAGAAAGTGGTACCACTATATGGGCCAAAGAAAGTCAACGAATGAGTGTATTCTAAATTCATTCTATCCAGCTGAAGTGAAAGAGAGGAGTAAGGAAGTCATTACAACGTGAAACATTGTAAAATAGACAGGTGGCAAACGTTGTTTTACGTAGTAGTGTTTCACTTAGTGAAACAAACTAATTTTAGATACGAATATCTGTACACTTAGCGTCTTTCAGCTATTTGTAACGTCCTCTGCTCCTGATGAGGTAATAAATTGGTTGCCCTGCACTAAATTAGACTATCCTCGCTGCTATCTTACATTTCTTGTGACAACGGGGCATTAGCAATGTCACAGACAACGGCAAATCGAAGTCGGTCGCGGTTCTTCACTTTAATTCACGGCAAGCCCTTCGAACGTCAGTTTTCATGTGCTGCGGTTCGCGCTGTGCAGAACGGCCTGAGTTGTTTGCTTGTTTCACGGCGAGCGCAACTGGCGTGGGGGGGTAAGCAGGGTGGGGGAGAACTGGGTACACACACACGCTGAGCTTCGCTGCTGCTCCGCCTCGCAAGGGTGCGTGATGGTCCAGCAACTTCGCAGCCACAGAACGTGCTGCGAAGCCTGTAGAAATTTATAGCCTCAGGTAGTTCCCCTTGCGTGGGACAAGCACGGCTGTTTATACTTCTCCTGGCTTGTTGATCTTCTACTCTACGGAAGCGCATGTGAGGGGACTGAAACGACTGCGACCTGGCAGTCGGTACGATAAAAATGATGCCACGAACTTTTTGTGTCGTACAGCAGTGTACTGTCAGTGGACACCAACCCTAATACGACAATGAAACTGACTGATTTCAATCAAGGTTTAGAAACTAACTCTCAGTGCATACCGCTTGCATGTTCCAGTGACTATATTTCATTCCTATTTAGCTCTATGCATGACAGTAGTTTTAAAAATTAGATACGTCTTTAGTAATCCCCCTCATGAGACTTCGATCAATAAAGCTAAATTCCACAGTGAACCCTGTAACCGCCTGTTGCCGACCGACCGTATCATCCACCTGCCCTTTAGGCCTCAACAGGAACCCTCCTGTAGGTCGGAAGGTTATCACTGAAGGCTTTTCCAAACCTATTCCGCATTCGGATAACTCGCCAATTGTCCTCAATCGCATGAGTGCACACTGTTACAGTACTTCTTCCAAAGAAACGTGCAAGAAAATACCGATTTCTTCAACTCAGTCATTAGCCACTGATGGCTCCCACAAAGAGGTGGACAACAAAAGTTGATATATATACTGATTGTTTGACGATTCGTATAACAAGCTTGTATGGTTCGAAGAGGAGGCTGAGTACATGAAGTTTTGGTATGGATCCCATTTGGATGTAAAACGAGGTTATGGATTGGACCACTTTCAAATCTCCAGCTTTAAGATACTCATGAGGACTTGGAAGAGGGGGACGTCGTCGATCGCTGTCGTAATTATGACATCGCATACCATTTTGCCGACGACAATTACGGATGCCTAACACTGGTACGTTTGCAACTAGGAGGGATGACTCCTGTGCTCCACAGACCTATTGCACATTTCACTTTGGAAAGAACATCCTTCATGGTGTACAAGAGAGCCAACGATGATTACCTCATTGCATCCGCTGTGGGCCTATTGTGAAGAGTGAGGTTTGAATCTTATCCAACCTTCCAATTTATTTTACTTTCAAACGGTACATTTCCTGACATGGGTTAGTTATGAGAAATTTATCTATTACGTGCCTTCTACAATCGCTAGAAGACAATCATATAAATTGGAAAAATGGTGTATATCATCTGTGAATTTCTCAATACGTCAGAATAAAATAACACAAAACACAATTACGAAATCTCTTCTTTAGTCGACCTTATTCATTGTCTTAGCCAGTTGCATATGCTTGTCAAGAAGAGATACCCTCTACGTAACACGATAAATCACGTCGACGGTTTAGGGACTAAGTCAAAAATCTTTCTACTCCAATTTGAAACTACAGTTTAAGACCGTTAGACGGTTGGAATCATACCTATAAATTTGTCTGAGTGACAAGTGTTTCCTAAAATGGTATCTAACAGAGGTAAACAATGTGAAATGGAGCGGTAAAGTGAATATTAGATATTTTAAGTGGCCTGAACACAACACAATGGTGTATAATGAATCTGCGTAAAGCCCGGACCGAAATAAAATCGTTACAAACAGTGTAATATATCTATCTCAAAATTATCACTTTTTTCGATGTTGGAAGGGTCATTAATATGGATCCACGGAAAGCATGAACAACGTGTATAGAGATAAAGTCGATTCAGCTCAACGTTATTCATCAAAAAGGACCCTGTACAGTTTTTTTGGATCATCTGTCCCCTTGCGTTTGTAATGGGCTATAATAAAACCTGTGTAAAGATAATGAAGAAAATCATTACATCCAAGAATCGATGGCATACCACTGTGCACAGCTACGGTGGTAAGTTCGCGAAATAGTGTGGTTCGTGTGCCTAAGACTAGAATTTAGAGTTGAAAGCCGATGTTTGTTGACGTATATCCTAAGGTATACGTTTGCACTGTTTTAATTCCTAAGTTTTCTTGGTATGAGTGTATCATTTTAGATTTTGAACATAACCTTATGAAGAAGGGCACTGAGTGCCTGAAACCGGTAAACGAATTAAATCTCTTACATATAAATAGTTGCTAATTACTTCATTATATATCCCGCATAACCTAAATCTGGATGGCTGTACGCGAACTTGAACCGTCGTCCTCCCGAACGTTAGTCCAATGCGCCAAACACTGAGCCTCCTCGATCGCTAAGGGAAGAGGATGTGGACTCTGTGTACAACGTTATCCCGTCTGCAATCCTGTTGATGTGATGCGAAATCGTCGCTGTAATTCGAATAGGGACAGGGAAAACGAATATCTTGGATGGAGAAACATCGGGCAGGGCTTTCTTCTCCGACGTGTATCGTTTTAGCTTCAGCTGGATAAGAGACATTTTTTCATCACAAAATAGAAAAAATACAAGCCCACGTCAAAATATTGTACGAAACAGCGTGAGGTAAGGGACTGATCCTGTCATCATTGGAAGTTCACTTATTATTACCAAATCTACTGTCGCTGGTGACATATTCAGTTTCAGTCAATGGCAGTGTTCTTTTCCATGTAAATAACTCATCCTTGAACATCATAGCTGTAGCGACTATTGAATTTAAGCCAGATACAATACGTCAGGAAATCGCGAAGAACTCGTACTCCATGAAATATTGCTCATAATTAGCATATAACCTCATCGAGCTTACCCAATGCTATTACAAAAAGCCTCTTCAGTATTCTTCTTAAGCCGTACAGATGAAAAAATTAGACTCATTTTGCACATGAAGGTGTCTGTATACTGGACATGAAACTGTCAGTTTTCGTAATGTTTCTTGCTGTATGGGCTTCTGTATATCTACGAGAAATGTATCGTGCCCTTTAAACTATACATTTCAGAAATTAACAAGAGGCAATCACAGTACAAGGAGCGAACAAGAAATGTTCCTATTTAGTACTCTGTGACGTGAAATTTGGGTCAGAAAGTCCAACACATACGTGAGGAAGAAAGGTTCGAGACGCAGGACACCCGTCAGTGTTTAGAGCAGAAGATCGCTTAGTGATCAGTTGAGTGTGCTATACATCCATCCGGTTATTAAAATGAGAAGAAATAATTATAATAGAACGACTGGGCCCTTCATACCTGCAGGAGTGGCGGAGTGTTTGAACCAGTGTTTATTCATTGTTGGGTGAGGGGGGCTGCGGTAAGCTAGGGGAGAGTGAGTGCAAACAACAAGACAAGTGTGGCTCTTGACATTAGATCATCTACTTGCATGATACAATTAGTTTTGTCACTATTTCCCTTAAACGGGTTAGTGTGCCATTTTTAACAGTTTAGGATCAGGCTTCGTAATTAGGCGTCATCCTACGCAAGCGAACAGTTTCAAACTAGGAGTGGAGCGTTGACCTCGCGGAAACTTCAAACAGATGATTGATTCATCAATCTGCTCGCCCTGTAAGACAACAAAATACATTCATTATGGACGCACGAAAGAAATTTTTAATCAGGCTCTTTTTCTCAAGTATCAAATATTGCAGAAACATTGTTAGCGACGAAGAACTGAAAATCCATAACCACCAAAGAATGGACGTACGTGTACATGTACGTATATATGCGTACCATATCCTCTACCAAACCACAACTCCTATTTCAGAAAAACTGCGTACACGTATGAGAGACTTGGAAGGATCGCTGCGGGGCTAGACGCACATATTTATCGAACGGATAGAGACGGGGATGAAAAGGCATTGTAGCCCATGATGCATGATACCCACAATGCAGTCATCCATTATTATGGAATGAAAGCACTTAGAGAGTTACATCAAACTTTACACTTAATTTAATACCTTTACAAAAAAAATTTCGCGCTGACGTCCCCCACTAAATGATGAAAAGGAAATCGTTTATGGTTGTTCGTGCAACAAAATTACCGCATGAGACATGGCGTTTTAATCTAGTACTTCTTTACTGCTAGTTGCATTTGAGACAAATTTTGCAGTCAACAATCACATACATATATCACTGATTGTATCAGGAAAATTATGTTATTGCACTACACATAGTTCAGGAGATACGACATTGTAAAAACTCAGGTGTGTGAAAAACGGCAACATTACGCAAGACGTTAAAATTTATTACTTCCTTGCTTCTATCTCTATTCACAACACATTTCGCAGACAGTATCTGCTTATATCACTGAATTTGTCTACAAAAATACTTCGTTGCATTCCACATAGTTGACTATATGCCGGCCGGTGTGGCCGAGCGGTTCTAGGCGTTACAGTCTGGAATCGCGCGACCGCTACGGTCGCTGGTTCGAATCCTGCCTCGGGAATGGATGTATGTGATATCATTAGGTTAGTTAAGTCCCGTAGTGCTCGGAGCCATTTGAACCATATTTTTCAAGATATATGGCGTCATGCAGTGAGGTACGTGATAAATTGCCGCATTATGCACGACACGTTAATTTATTGATTCGCCTCCATTCGCAGATGGCATCCACATCTGCCGCTGAATGTATCTACAAAATTGTATCATTCTAGGACACACTGTTCAGGAGATATGGTGTCGTAAACACAGAGACGGGGAAAAAACAGCCGCAAGATGCATGACTCTTTAACTTATTACTTGTTTACCACTGACTGCACTAACAACACATTTAGCGCAAATAGACACATATGCCAATCCACATACGTGCAAGATTATATTATTTTACACCAAATAGCTCTGAGATACGACGGCACAAGCACTGAACTGCGTGTAAATGAAACTGCGGGGTAAAGTTCGCTAGAGAGGTAGATCACATACACTCCTGGAAATGGAAAAAAGAACACATTGACACCGGTGTGTCAGACCCACCATACTTGTTCCGGACACTGCGAGAGGGCTGAACAAACAATGATCACACGCACGGCACAGCGGACACACCAGGAACCGCGGTGTTGGCCGTCGAATGGCGCTGGCTGCGCAGCATTTGTGCACCGCCGCCGTCAGTGTCAGCCAGTTTGCCGTGGCATACGGTGCTCCATCGCAGTCTTTAACACTGGTAGCATGCCGCGACAGCGTGGACGTGAACCGTATGTGCAGTTGACGGACTTTGATCGAGGGCGTATAGTGGGCATGCGGGAGGCCGGGTGGACGCACCGCCGAATTGCTCAGCACGTTGGGCGTGAGGTCTCCACAGTATATCGATGTTGTCGCCAGTGGTCGGCGCCACTTCCCAGCAAATTATGGACACTGTTGCTCCTGGGGTATCGGCGAGGACCATTCGCAACCGTCTCCATGAAGCTGGGCTGCGGTCCCTCACACCGTTAGGCCGTCTTCCGCTCACGCCCCAACATCGTGCAGCCCGCCTCCAGTGGTGTCGCGACAGGCGTGAATGGAGGGACGAATGGAGACGTGTCGTCTTCAGCGATGAGAGTCGCTTCTGCCTTGGTGCCAATGATGGTCGTATGCGTGTTTGGCGCCGTGCAGGTGAGCGCCACAATCAGGACTGCATACGACCGAGGCACACAGGTGTGGGGAGCGATCTCCTACACTGGCCGTACACCTCTGGTGATCGTCGAGGAGACACTGAATAGTGCACGGTACATCCAAACCGTCATCGAACCCATTGTTCTACCATTCGTAGACCGGCAAGGGAACTTGCTGTTCCAACAGGACAATGCACGTCCGCATGTATCTCGTGCCACTCAACGTGCTCTAGAAGGTGTAAGTTAACTACCCTGGCCAGCAAGATCTCCGGATCTGTCCCCATTGAGCATGTTTGGGACTGGATGAAGCGTCGTCACACGCGGTCTGCACGTCCAGCACAAACGCTGGTCCAACTGAGGCGCCAGGTGGAAATGGCATGGCAAGGCGTTCCACAGGACTACATCAAGCATCTCCACGATCGTCTCCATGGGAGAATAGCAGCCTGCATTGCTGCGAAAGGTGGATATACACTGTACTAGTGCCGACATTGTGCATGCTCTGTTGCCTGTGTCTATGTGCCTGTGGTTCTGTCAGTGTGATCATGTGATGTATCTGACCCCAGGAATGTGTCAATAAAGTTTCCTCTTCCTGGGACAATGAATTCACGGTGTTCTTATTTCAATTTCCAGGAGTGTATGTGTACAAATACCTATGAAGTGTGTTAAATATATGTGAACTATATTTGACGTATGTGTACGCGTGGAAATTCAAGAGCGAGAAGCTGATCTTATTCCCGTGGAACGAATTCAACCGAATTTGGCACAATTAATTACAACCTGGGAGGAGCTACTGTGGGGGTGCCGTGATAGCGTTGATACAGATAAGGGCGGGGGAGGAGGGGATGGACAGACAGACAGGGACAAGAAGACTGGTACAGATAGGAGGGAGGAGGCGATAGAAAGAGAAAGAGGAAGGGGAATATGGACAGAAGGAGAAGGTAAAGGAGAAGATGAACAGAGAGACGGGCAAAAAGAACGCGAACTAATAGAAGATCAGAATAAATAGATATCCGGGCATTTGCGGGTACTCAGTTAGCAACATCGTACTTGTATGTTTGCAAAGGCATACTGGTGGATAATTTCCGCATTTTTGCCGGCCGGGGTGACCGAGCGGTTCTAGGCGCTGCAGTCTGGAGCCGCGCGACTGCTACGGTCGCAGGTTCGAATCCTGCCTCGGGCATGGATGTGTGTGATGTCCTTAGGTTACTTAGGTTTAATTAGTTCTAAGTTCTAGGGGACTGATGACCTCAGAAGTTGAGTGCCATAGTGCTCAGAGCCATTTGAACCATCTTTTTCCTCATTTTTATGAAGGATTCACGTACACGAAGAATGTGCACTGATGTTACCTGCGACGTTCGTTTGCGTCATATGCACTTCTGCTCTGTAATAAAATTCCAGTAACGTCCAGCATTCGATTTTTGTTGAAGAATTTTTGGTCATGATTTTTCCGACTCAGTTTTTAGCTGTCACTGATGGAAACCACTGGTGTGTTATGGGGAAAGACGCATGGTTTTCGATTAGCTCGCCTATCGCCATTCAATAGAAATGAGAAGACTAAAAACTAAGAAAGAATAATTTTTGACAATGTACAGGAATCAAGTGTACCTACGTTGTTCTAAATCAGGGAATACAGCATTACGAAAATTAATAACACATCTTTTGCTATCATAACTTAATATTGATTGTATTTTTATACCTTGTCTACGAATCCGAGGATTAACTGTTGCTTCTTAGGTGGTATATGGATAACAATCTGCTTGACTTAAAATATGTTGTACATGAAATTATTTTTCTTATCACTGCTTATTAATCACTGGTATCTTCTCTATGAAATCATTTTCTAATTAATTTCTGATCGTGGACTTCAACCACAAAAGTAAGGAGTGTACACTGACTTTTACTAACACACCTATTTCTTGTCTTGGCTTGCCTTTTCTTTCATTGCAGTTGCTGCTGACGTAATACCAACCACATCCAAAATTATTATTTAAGTTTGTTTTTCTTTGAGTGTTATTTGTGTAGATACTGAGAGAGTGAATGATGTATGAAAGTTTTTTGCAATGGTGAATCATGTGATGCATGTCATAGTGAGCATTTTTTTCTATTAAAGCAGCTAGGAGAAAAGTTAGGTGTAAAGTCAGTATTTTAACTTCTGGGTGTTGATCTTTCTTTGTTATTTTTCAGTTAAGCTCGTTTTCTTAAATTAAGAGTTTCTTTTATAAATTATAGCAATTGTGAAGTGATTACCGCTTTAAACGTTTGACTTAAAACTTTGAATTTGTAAATAACTAGTATGAAATTTTTTTTTCTTTCTAAACTTTCTTGTCGTACTTAGAGTCCGTGCGGTGTGTTTTGTGAAGATCTCGGAATATATGGGCGTGCGCCCCCGGTAGCCGAGTGGTTTCCCTCGAGTGAGTAGTTCAATTTTTGCCGGCTCGGTAGCTCAGCGTGTTCGGTCAGAAGGTTAGCTGCCCTCAGTAATAAAAAAAAATTGAGTTACCAGATCAACAACGAACATAAACGGATGTCTTACGACGTCCGCACCGAGCAGATGCAGTGAACGAAAGCAAACAAAATGAGATTTTTAAAAAAAAGCGTGGTCAGCGCGACATAATAATGTCAATCCTAATGACCCGGGTTCAATTCCCGGCTGAATCGGAGATTTTCTCTGCTCAGGGACCAGGTGTTCTATTGTCCTTACCATAACCATTTCATTCCCATCGCCGCGCAGGTCGCCGAAGTGACATCAAATCGAAATACTTGCACCCGGCGAACGGTCTACCCGACGGGAGGCCTTAGTCAGGGCATTTTTTTTTTTTTTTTTACATTTGGGCGAGAACTCCTTTTCAAGAAAACCGCTTAACGATTTGATATAGCTCCGTAGCAGCTATGGGTTAGTGACAGTATAATACACGAAAATTATTCGGGTAGGACTGGTGCACTTCTGGCTGCTTTCGTGTGAAAATGTTTAGTGAACACAGTACGTAACTTGCACCAAAAATAATTATGAGAGTAAATACAGACTTAGTGGCCATTTGAAATTTGTTTAGAGGCAATAAAGCATAATTAATGGAAATTTAAGCATTTTTATGCAATTTGCTTAGAAACCCGAACGCCAGATATTGTTTACGAATTTCCAGATAGTGTACTAAAGCTTGAGCTGCGCGGCCTTTGCTTCTTAGGTATTTAGTCGAATATTCTTCAACGCTGCTTTTGATCACTATCAACCAACGCTGAGTCAAGGCGACAGACATCGAGAAGAATACAGAGGTAAGCGGACGCAGCTGTTAGAGGTGACGAGGAATAAAGCCCCTCGCCGTTTATGGTGCATTTAACATCCGGGGACAATAATCTTCAAGAGACTGTGAACATGAAAATCAGCAGCATAAAACCTCTCCCAAAAACAGCACACACGTGTACAGACAGAGTTAGAACTGGAAGGGTACGAGAAGGACTTAAAACTGGGGTCAGATGCGGTCTCCAAAGAACAATACTGGCGGCGTGTCAAGAAACAGCTGGTTGGAATGACTACAAAGGGAGGGAAGAAGCTCGTAGCGTCGAGGCGTAGCGGACTGTGACCAGGGGCAGATTCTATGCTGAGGCTGGGAGAACGTGGAGAACTGACCTACTGTGTTATTTCACCATGACTTCTGGGAGGACAAAGAGTCAAGTAGTGTTTTATTTCGCTTCGTGTGTGACTCTGGAAAGAAACTTGCAAAAACGTGGAGAAAAAACAATAATTTCGTAAGAAGCTGTAAGGAACCGTTAATACTTGCAGATTATAATGAAGTGACAATTTAATTTAGTTTCGCAGTACCAGAAATGAATGATACATACTCTACAATTTCAATGTCTGCTGATAATACGACAGTTCATAAAGAGGTTGTAAGCTCATCTTAACTTTTCACCATTTCTTGTGAGTGACGTAAGAAGGGAGTCAGGTTTTGAAGGTGGTGTTAAAAGTATACCATGTCCTATTCAAGGTGTAAATAGTGAACAGCCATTTGACCTTAATATTAAACTAGTACTATTGATTGATACAGAAATAAAAAGCTAGCCAATATCAGGGGCTGATGCACAGAAAGATATTATGTCAGTAAAGTTACAAAGTGTTATGAAGCCGGTTAGGAAAAATAGTACTATTATTATGAAACAAATCTGGAAAAAATAACAAGAATATTAAGGGTAGAGTAGAGTCGGCAGTGGGTGGTTTGGTTTCTGAAAATAAACAAGGCTTTAGTAACAGTAAAGGGTATTTATAACCATTCTAAAAAAAATAAAGAGATCAAATACAGGATCTGTCAGACGAGCTACCTGATTTAAGAGGTTTGTTAAAAAACTATATGGCAGAACTTCAGGATAGTGTGAAAGGATAAATTTTTCAAGTTAAGTAAGAATGTAGTGATATTATTACAACAGTGAAATTTATGATCATAACCTTTATAAAGCAAGTTGTTGAAAGTGGCAAACAATATTGGGAATAATTAATTACTGTATAAGTGCTGGAGATATAATTTATGTTGAAAAGTAATCTTGGTAAGTAAAATCAAAGAAGAAAAAAAGGTGTGAATTGTTTGGTGGGCTAGTAAGTGCGGGAGTGCCGAATTTGGAAACCACCCTGATACCATTTGGTACAATTGCGACTTTTAACTTACGTGAGCATGACTGTAGACTAGAAAGAGTAGAACAAAAAGTAGCTCATTGAAGTGATGATATAATATGTAATAGAGCTTCTCACTCGTCTCAAATTTCATATGTTACTCGAATAAAAGATTTGAAATATGACCCAAAATAAAGTGTGCACCACAAGCAACTGTTGAGGGTCTTTGAGGATGTGTTGCCTAGATCATGAAATGACAAGCATAAATTAGACCTTTTAGTGACAGATTTCTTGAAAGTAGGTCGTGCATGGGGAAACTGCGCTGCATATAAGAAAGACTCTATTAAGAGGGTTCTACAAAAATTGATAACAACTTTGTCTCATAGGATTACTGAATTAGAAGTTGAGAAATATATTATGGGGATAGAAAATAAGTTGCCTTTGTACTTGTGAAATAAAATAATTTCTGCACCCAACGATGATATCGATATGTTCATTTTCTTGTGTGTGGCGGGATCACATCACCTGAAATGAGGTAAAAGAGTTTATAGACCTCCTGTTAGTCGAAAACAGAAGAGTGTAGAAGCTCATGTGAACTGCATAGGAATACAAAGATCAAACGACCCTAAGGGAAGGTACAGAGGACGAGGAAGTTCTACTGCAAACAGAAATACTGATAATAAGGGAAGTGACATGTACTTACATCAGCAATCGGTTGAGTGATTACAGCAACTTTCTAGATAGCCAACAGAATGTAATGCCGGATTTAATGACGGAGTCTGTAAAGTTGGTAACGCTCACATGCTACTAAAACGTAGGTTAAGACAGTTAGGAGAACCATTCATAAGACGACAACCAATCATATAGCTTCATAATGATACAGCTATGGCAGGTAGAGAAGAGGAGATGGATGACATGAGAATATATTAATGTCAGGCGAAGTGACTGTGTGAAAAAAAAGACAAAAAGTGTGATTCTAGGAACGAGGTCGAAAAGAAACACAGGTTAATTAATGTTTAATCGAACAGGATCATAATGTGACTGAGTGCTGACGTACTAATGAGAATTCCGTAGGAACTATGAAGAAAGCACTATGAATGGGTAAACAGAACCATATGAGGAATACTGAATACTGAAAGGCAGAAGAAGCTTTACGTAGAATGAGAGAAATATTGACGACGGAGTAACCGAAGTAGAGAAAGGTATGTGTTATTATGAAAATTTTGATGTTCACGTCTGGTGACCAGCAGAAATGTTTAAATTATGGAGAGTGTTTGTGGAGGCACTCTGTAGCAATTCTGAATGTGTGGGTTGTCGCATTGTTGTGCTGGAATTGCCCAATTCCGTCGGAATGCACAATGGACATGAATGGATACAGGTGATCAGGCAGGACTGTTACGTACGTGTCACTTGTCAGAGTCGCATCTAGACGTACTAGGGGTCCCATATCACCGCAACTGCACACGCCCCACACCATTACAGGGGCCTCCACCTGCTTTAACAGTTGCCTGCGGACATGCAGGCCACATGGATTCATGAGATTGCCTCCATACATGTACACGTCTATCCGATCGATACAATTTGAAACGAGACTCGTCCGATCAGACAACATGTCTCCAGCCATATAACGTCAGAAATCGGTGTTGACGGGCTCAGGCGAGGCGTACAGCTTTGTGTCGTGGTGTCATCAGGAGTACATGAGTGTGTCTTCAGCTCCGAAACCCCATATCGATGATGTTTCGTTGAATGGTTCGCACGCAGACGTTGATAATTGCCCAGAATTGAAATATGCGGCAATTACCGGATGGGTTGAACTTCTGTCTAGTTGAACGATGCCCTTCAGTCGTCATTGGTCCCGTTCTTGCAGGCTCTTTCTCTGGCCGCAGCGATGTCGGACATTTGGTGTTTTACGGGATCCCTAATACTCAAGGTATACACGGGAAATGACCGTACAGAAAAATCCTCCTTCATCGCTACCTGGGAGATGCTGTGTGCCATCGCTCGTGCATCGACTATAACACCACGTTGAAATAGTCTTAAATCTCGATAACCTTCCATTATAGAAGCAGTGACCGATTTCAGAACTGCGCCAGACACTTGTCTTATATGGGCGTGACCGACCGCAGTGCCGTACTGCTTCTTTACATATCTCTGCATTTGAATAAGCATGCCGATACCAGTTTCTTTGGTACTTCAGTGTATAGCAGCAACAAATATGAAGGAAAAAGATAAGCCCTTTAATATGTACAGTCTTAGACAGTAAAACTGACCGCCGGCTGGCAGCCACAGAGACAAAGTCCGAGTCATTCACTTAAGGTGGCCGTAACACTGACCACCCCTAACAACTCTAAGTAAGGCCATATGCACAATATGGCAACACTGTAAGATGCGGAAGTGTTAAGAGGAAGTGCTGTCTACTTTGGAGACATTGTCGGACTATGTGAGCGCATGGTCTAGTGGCAGCCGGCACGGTAGCTCAGCATGTCGGTCAGAGGGCTTCGTGCTCTCTGTGATAAAAAAAAAAAAAAAAAATAAAATAAAATAAATAAAAAAAAACTGAATCAGAGAATCAACGATTAACTTGACGGATGTCTTGTGACGTCCGCCCAGGCCAAACGCAATGAACAATATCGAGCAAAATGAAAAAAAAGAAGTGGCTAGCGTCGTGCGTTCTAAACTTATAGTCGCCTGTTCGAGTACAAGTCTATTTTTTTTTAACCACAGCTGGTCTAAAGTTATGACTCTGACTGAACATCGAAGATAATTCGCTTACCATTCTAACCACCAGCAAAAACAAGTATTCCAGAAACATTTCCGCAGGACAGCTCGTGGCTGCGTCGCGATCATAATAGCTTACGCTCGGGCGTTTCCTCGCGCTGCAGCTGCTACCGGCCACCGGCCAGACGCCACCCGCCGCCTATAATAAGGCGCTGCAAATGTGAACGCGGCGACACGCTGTCACTGCATATATCAACTGTCATTTTCGAATTTGAAGTTCTAGTTATCATCTTGCAGTTAAACATTGGATTTTCCATACTTGAAAATCATGAACTACGGTTAAGCATTGTAAAATTGAGTCGCAAGTGGATATAGGTGTAACATCTGCAACACAACGTTTACTTTTTGAATAACAGAGGGGTGAATGCAGAGGAGGCAGCTAGAAATATTTGATTTGACTGTGGAGCGAGTGCTTTTGGGAAATATACGCCAGAAAAAGATATTCTTGTTTTAACAAAGATCGTTCTGGCATGAATGGTTTTCCACATTAAGGAAGTCTCGACTACCGATATATGTGATAGAAATTCCATTTTACGTCTCTCATTGAGCATTCGAATGTAATGTAATAATTCGTGACGTGTTATGATGCCCTTATCGTTAACTTCCTAAGAAGAAATGAAAGGCTGAGCCCCTCCACAAGACATAAACTCGAGCAAATAGTAGTGTGAACATAGTATTTTACATCTGATAGCTCCAAAAGTGTGTTTTGTGCTACGAATTCTGCTTCAAGGGCTGTGTGCAACACAGCTGGAATTTGTTGCCAACTACTGAGACACCTTTCGGTCTCAGCGTAAGAAAATCGAGCAACACAACTACATCACATGTGCTACTGCATGATAACGCACTTCTTGATTTCGGAAACAAAACTATCCAGGAGATTGAAATTAAAGTCGTCTCTCAGGCACTTGTATTGATTGAGAAGTCCTCTCTCAAGCACTTGTACCTTTCGTCATGTATTCGTAAAGTTTTACCTTCCCCGCTCTTGATCGACCAACCGTCTCTAAAGGCGAACGAAAGCAGCTTGGACATCGTGGGAGCCAGTAGGTTTCAACTGGCGTAGAATTTGTAAACAACTTTAGCATTGTCAGATCGTTTTAGATATCGTGAAAGAAAATTCTTTTGCTGATTAATTTCTCTTTGATGACTACTCTAGCGTTTGGTAAACTAATGGAAAATCCAATTAAAATATTCACTGTACTAATATAAATTAAATTCAGCTTACTACAGAAACATCACGACGGCAGACTATCTTAATAATGCATTAAGTATCTGTAAGACGACTGAGCGTATTTTAACACGAATTAGTAGGACATTACCGACTTTTGAGTTCGAAAAGATCTGTATTTACTTAATTTCCTGTATCATTCGCAATTATTATGAAAACGTGGCATTTCATAGATATAATTACGTATTCACAACAACAAAAAATATGTCGTCATTATGAATTTGGCAGGTTTTCGCTCTGACACTAAGGGTTACTGAAGGAAGCAAGGCGCATTTTGCTCGAGCGTTGTCTTACGATTCCCTTATTGCGTTTGTATCTGCCAGCTTGTAGCTCTGCTACAAAAGAATTTAAAATCTGGCTTTCAGCGAGTCTCGAAAGGCGAACGAAAGCAGCTTGGACCTGATAGCCAAACATGTTTCTTGGCGACAGGCTACTTCTTAAAGTGGGAAGGCATTCTTTTGTGGTTGAATTCTTGGCAAATGTTAGTCAGACGTGTGCCTTTGGTGTAAGCGTTTCGGTGTCTTGAATTTGTACCAATGATTTTTCTACAGGTTTTATCTGTCCCAAATAGAGAGTTAGAGAATTGAAGTCTCGCATTCGCATTTTCATGTCATCTTGGTGAATTTTGCTCATAGTACTTTCGAGTTTGTTCCACAATTTTTCGACATTTTAAGTGTTCACCTTATTTCCGATGTTGGTGGGATCATGCACATATTTTTTATAGGGACTCTAAATGAGCATAGTCATAAGTCGATTGTTGATGGATGTGATTTCTTCGACAGAGTTGTTGATAGGTCTAAGTACGAGAAATGCAATGCCGAAGATTGGTGCGCCTTTCGCTACCTTTCGTTGTATTTTGCTCTTTGAAATGCCATGGCTTCCGTAATGCAAGTTTTAATTGTCAATTAACCGTGGTTCTTGAAGAGATAGAATGAAAATTTTTTGGCGGACGATTTCTTTTGTGAGATAATTTAGGTTTCTTGTTTGGATCAATGTATCGATGTTTAGTTTTCAAATGAATGTTTTCTGCTTGTAGGGAAATTTACCAGAGATCTTCGATATTCTCTGCCGTGATAACCTGGACTCCCTAGAGTGCGAAAATACAACTGCCGCCAATCGGTGGCCAGATTGTGTACAACTTGGGGTAAAGTTACCTTTGCTTGCATAGTTCATGTTTTCTTGTGTTTTATTAGTTTGGCCTGGGTGATAACGGGACCAGACAGGACCAGAGGGTGTTGAAGCCTCTGGAAGCAAATATTTTCAGCCAAGCTCATTAAGATAACAGACGGTGACCAGAGTAGCGGTGATTTTCACTCAGATGTATCTGGATTTTGGGTTCAACGGATTGAGTAGCCGTTCAGGATTGTGTTAGTATTTGGTATACCCAGTTTTTGATTTCCTCGGTACCACCCATGTGGGGGAGGGTTTTCCGTATCGGCTACACGGGATTTTTATTATAATTGTGTCATCAGAAAATCTGATATGGAGTATCTTCCCACCTCTGAAATAGATGTGTATTGTTCGATTCAGTATCTCCATCACATAAATATGGGTTATAATTATGTTACATTGCTGTTAGTCGAGATATTTCTCATTTTTTCTTAGGCAGTTCCTACCTGTTACTCCTTCATAGGAATTTATGAGCGCATCATTGTTGAAAAATAGACGTTCAAATTATCCGGACATGACTTATATGTTTCTCAGGAACTTTAGTTTTCGTGTTTATTTTCTCACTTCATATTAAAGCAAGGGCGTTAATATGAGAAGAGGAAATGATATATGCTTCCTAGACATGCTTCCTAGACATAATATTTCCTTGTGTGCTATTACTGCATACACGAAAGCCCTGCAATTAATTTTTGTATGTTGGATAAATTTTGATATCACCTCACATTCCTTTGTGAGAAGTTTCCTATTTTCTTTGGATTCAAATAGAGTGGACATTTCATCACTGGTTAATATTCTGATGACTAATGACATGATACCCGTTGCAATTGCTCCATGGCACCTGTGAGTAGAGTCTCACGCTGGTTACTATAAGAACATGCAGGCAGTGATATCCGTTCACTGCATCAGAGCCAAGGTGATTTCTCTCTGTTTAGGGCGAAGCGTCTGCTGCAGTGTCCACGCTCAGCCAACATAAACAAATCGCGGCGGCATTGGGCAAAGCTGATCGCTGCGCTTGTCGCGAGCCTCGACAACTAGAGTGCACTGTCTCTGCTAACGATACAATGGAGTTAATACATCTTACTTAACGTAATACGCAGGACGTGGGATGGGTAAAAATTCAGTTTGTAACTTCCCATCGCATTAAAATGCTTTACAGTCATATTTGATGCAATATTTATTGTTGGTTGTCTCTCTAATATTAATAGTATAGATTCAGATTACGTTTTAACGCGAAGACACACACACACACACACACACACACACACACACACACACACACACACACACACACACACACACACACACACACATACACGCACGCACGCACACACAAACAGTGACATTGATTTCAGTGAGGGTGACAACTACTGTGTGTTGAACAACACATGCAGCAGTCAGATCCTCAGTTGGCGTCGAGTGGATGAGATTTTTCAATTACCTTGCATTGCAAGAATTGTAAGGAGTGGACTGAAAGTAAATGGACTTGTATGCTAAAGAGCTGGGGCAAAGCAAAGCTTGACCGAATATCAGATAATTGATCACATGGGCTTTGTGGACGAGTATACTTTAAGTAACCAACCCACCCACGATCATTACGTAAGATTTCTCGAGGGCGTGATGGTTTATTTCCCATCATACGTTTTCTATATTCATCCAAAGGTCGCTTGTATTTGTAGGGACTCATGGCAATGACCTTGTTACCTCTGCCCACATATTCTCTATGTTGTTGATGTTCCGTGATCGTGGAACAAACGGCAACAGCTTTATCCTCTCTTGGCCCTGGAACCAATCTTGCACTGCTCTACTATGATGGATGGGTCTCTGCTCCTGTAAATACATTGTTATCTCGTTAATTCATATATTTATATTTAAATAACGTATTTGTAATAATCACATTGGATTGTTATTTTCCACAGTGTTTAAGAATTCATTCCTTGTCATAGGTAAGTGATCTGGATTCAAAAGTCCGATTAAGAATGTGGTTCGACCAGTCTATCATATGATGATAGTCGTAGTCGGATATCCACATTAAGACTGACTGACTGAATCCGATTAGGACGATTTTGTATCGAAATGACATTACAGAAATGGGATAATTCGAACGTCCGTATTGCAACAATGATGCGCCCATAAATTCCGATGATGGAGTAACAGGTAGCAACTGTCTAAGAAAAAGTGAGAAATATGTCGTCTAGCAGCAATGTAACGTAATTATAACCCACATTTATGTGATGGAAATTCTGAATCGAGCAATACACATCTATTTCAGTGGTGGGAAGATACTCCATATCAAATTTTCTGATGACATAATAATAATAAAAATACCGTGTAGCCGATAGGGGAAACCCTCCCCCACATGGTGGTACCGAGGAAATCAAAAATTGGATGAACCAAATACTAATACAATCCTGGACGGCTACTCAATCCGTTGAACCCAAAATCCAGTCGCGTTTGAGTGAAAATCACTGCTACTCTGGTCACCGTCTGTCATCTCAATGAGGTTGGCTGAAAATATTTGCTTCCAGAGGCTTCAACACCCTCTGGGCCTGTCTGGTCCCGGTATCAATCAGGCCAAACCAATTAAACACAAGAAAACATGAACTATGCAAGCAAAGGTAACTTTACCCCAGGTTGTTAACAATCTGGCCACCGATAGGCAGCAGTTGGATTTTCGTGTTCTGGGGAGTCCAGGTCCGCACGGCAGAGAATATCGGAAATCTCTGGTAAATTTCCCTACAAGCAAAAAACATTCATTTAAAAACTAAACA